>NW_027069724.1:240226-288660 GCF_002906115.3 Quercus suber | reverse complement strand
GGCCCATCACGAAACAGGCCCAGGCCGAGGAGCATAGGCCATTTTTTGTTGTTGTTAGGCTAAATTGGGGGAAGCCTCTTTTCCCAATCCACACCGAGGACCACCTCATCCTCGGCCTGACGAGGGGGATTTTAGGGAGAGACTAACCCCAAAGTAAGCTGTCATTCTCACATTTAATGCATTCAACTAACTCCCCCTGGCCGCATTAATGGGGAGGTAACCCCTTGGCAGGATAACGTTGATCAGAGTGAACCACTTGAGTACCGATAAGGCCTCTGATGGGACGGACGGCCAGATAAGAAGGCAAATAGATGATCAACAGATGGAAAGAAGGGATAGGAAGATGAAAACTATAAAAGAAAAGTTAGTAAAGTAAATGAGGGGGAGAAAAAGAGGGAGAACAATAAGGCCTCCTCGGCCATAGGCCGAGGAGCCTCCCCCCATTGGAAAAGAAACTCTCACCAATTTTCTTCTTTACAAAAAAGTTCATGCTTGGTGATAGATGGCCAGCACCTAAACCTTTCACCCCACTCTCTATAAATTTATTGTTTGGGCTTTTTGGGCTGAAAACCCATCACCCAGGGTCAATCCAAACTGGGTCCTTACACCTGTCATACACTAAACAATTGAAAGATCCTGTACTCATGTGCTGGCTTTAATGGGGCTGGTGTTTATTGGTAACGCCATTCGGATGATCTAATGGTTTCTTAGAAAGTTTGGATACATTAAGGAGAAAGTGAAAGAGAATATTATTGTGTGCATTTTTTTTTTTTTTTTTTTTGATGTAGATTGGGAGTAATTCCTTTGATGTAGATTTTTGTGTGCATTTTTTTTGTTACTGTGTACAAAAGAATATTATCATTTAACAGAGTAATTTGTTTCATAGACCCTGAAAGATGTTTCATATGTTCGACAATTAGTGTATGATAGGCTATTTGAAGTTTTTTTTAAGTATAGAAACTTAAATATAAGTTTAGTGTATGATAGGCTATTTGAAGTTTTTTTAAGTTTCTTTAATTATTTATTTTAAGTAGCAAGTTGAAAGTCATTTGCAGACTCTTGTTTTGGGTAGTTTTATGAAATCAATAAAAATGTAATTATTTTTCAATATTTTTTTTGCTCGATTGTGTTGAAGAAAATATTATTTGGTGGAAAGCAATAAATAAGGAGAGAGAGAATGCTAGTATTAATTAAGTAATAAGGTGGAAAACAATAGCATTTAATGACGTTTTTTTAACCGTTAGATCTCTTAAAAATCTATGGTGTAAAAAAAATGTAAGTTTATAAGAGTTACACCAGGTGTAACTTGAACACATCTCATATATAGATATATATATATATATATATATAACATCAATAATACCATTACAATTAAATATGTTCATGCGTAAGCACAAGTTACAAACTAGTATATAAATAATGGAGAGCTAAACCATCTCATTCCCTTTTCAAAATGGTGAAAATGTGCACTGAATGGAACCAAAGAAGATAAGTCAAGTAGAGCGAAGTGTACATGTATTTTGTCATCCCTAACTCCAAGTGCAAAATATTAATTAGATGGTAAACAAATGAAATTTTTATTTTATTTTAAGAATCAAGTCAAGGAAAGAACTTATGAAAGAAGGCATTGAGGGGACGGATCTATCAAGAGACCAAGGGGACCATGCCCCCCGGCCTTTTAAATATATTAATTTGAAAATTGTAGCTAAAATATTCATACTCCTCCCCTCCCCACCCCCCTCCCCGAAGTAGACATAAATGGACTGAATTGGACCAAATAGAACAAAGTGGACCAAATGGACAGAATAGGAACAAGATGGACCGAATAAGATGAAAGTGGACGAAGTGGGACCGAATAAATATAGTGGACTAATGTAGACCGAAGAGAACAAAGGGGACCTGATAGGACCGAATAAGAATGAACCGACAGTTTAGGACCAAAGTGGACAGAATAGAAACAAATAGGACTGAATAGGATCAAATTCGACAGAGTAGGACCGAAGTGGATCGAATAGAACCAAAGTGGACCAAATGGAACCAGAGTAGACCGAATAGAATGAATAGGACTTAATAGACCGAATAGGACCAAATTAGACCGAAGAAGACAAGAATGGACCGAAAAGAACTAATGTGGACCTAATTAGAGCTCATATCTCTAAATTCTAATGTTTATTTTGTTTGTATTATTTAACTAAAAACTAAAGATTTTAGTCTAAATATAATAAATTTTATACTTTTCAACACAAAAATTAAGAAAAAAGAAAAAGAAAATTTGAGCTAAACTTGAAGGAAAACCTACAAAAAGAATCAATTTAATGCCAAAATAGTCTAAAATGGACCCAAGGGGACTGAAATTGATTGAGTGGACCGTAGTTGACCAAAGTAGACCTAATTGGACAAAAAAAAATTGTTTAATTTTTAGGGAGAACAAATTTTACATTATATTACAATTACAAAATAATTAATTATTCCCATGCAAAGATTGAATCATAACGTGGAACACACTAACTTAGGGTTCAGGTCTTATAAACACCATCTTTGGAGGACAACTTTCTGTTTCACTCTAACCTGATGGGTCATGACAGTTCTAATTGTTTCCTTTAAGGTTCTTTACAAAACAACAAAAGAACTTTACTGACCAAAAGAAAACGACTACTATGAGACAAGGTTAAGGGGAGAATAACATCTTTCACTTTGCTCGATCATGTGGGTACAACGTATGGATGATTATCTTTTTTTTTTTTTTTTTTTTAAAGAACTTCCTCCTCACCGGATCACCCTGAGGGCCTGAGTTTGTGAATGTTAAAGTTAAACACTGGACAAGAATTCATCATGACACTTCGTATGTAATATGGAATGCATGCAATTTAAAATTGTACAAGGAGGAACCTTAATGAGAAGTTTTTGTCATACACGTACATAACCTGAAAATTATTCATTTAAATACCAAGTTATTTATTACAAAAATTTGATACAGAGTCATTATTAGACGCAACATGCCAATTTATAGGCTCTATAAAACTTAATTTGCAAAATAAAATTTCCCAAGTAGATTATACTATCATTCAAGAGCTTTAATTTGACTAGGAAAAAATAAATCTTCCAAAGAAAGAAAAGGAACCTAATATTTAGAAACGTAAAATATAAAAATCATGCTTTAAGGATTCATGATCATACATAATGCATGTGAAGCATATGTAATTCAAAGTTCTATGGAACAAAGCCTTAATTTATGAGAGTTTCTTAACTTTACGTGGCACACACTGACACAGTGCATAACTTATTAAGATCCGATTAGCAAAAAAAAAAAAAAAAAAAAAAAACTTATTAAGATCCAAGTCTTATGAACACCATATTGGAGGACAATTCTCTGCTTCATCCAAATCAGAAGGTTCATGATAGTTCTAATTACTTTCTTTGACGAGGTGCGCCTTATAATGGCTGTACTAATCTTGATTTTATATTCAGTAAATTCTTAATTTAAAATTACAAAGCAGTTTAAGAAAATATTTGAATTAAACAAAAACAACGTATGTGTTACTGTGTAATCTGCAAAGCCCAACTATCGCAACTAAGATAATAGTAGACATCTTTAAATTTGAAGGGGCCAAGTTCTAACCCCTTGAGTTCTGTGAATCTTGATTGCTAATACCTTATCTGTCAGCTTGGCCATGCAGAGTTTATTTTGTATTTTGTTCGTCCAATATGTATAGTACGACAACTCTAGAGGCGGATCTCTAGGATCTTTGTTATCCTAGGTTAATTTGTACTTTATTTTAAAGGCAATTCATTAATAGAGAAAGAATACAGTTCATAAAAAAAAAAAAAAGAAAAAAAAAGAAGAAAAAAAAAGAAGAAGATACAAAAGCTAACATGGGCCGTGGGCCAGTAGCCAAGTTGTGGGCTAGTACATTTGAGTAATATTGTTTAAGTATTTTTGCTATATGTGTGGATGAAAAAGTGTGTGAAAATATATATAAGTGTGTTTGAAATGTGAAAAATGTTGCTAAAAATTGGCTACCAAATGGGCATGTCCAAAATAATTGGAGTACGAGACAAATGAGGGATAAATCAGAATCATAAACATCTTCAATGATACATTTCTATCACCCTAAAATATAATAAGTGGTTAAGCTTTAAGTTGGAGGTTAGAGAAGTAGGAGACAGGCTTTGGCTTTAGTCCAGGCTGGATGAACAGTAGGTTCTTTGGCAATGATTGCAACCAAAAATCCTTACAAACAGTAACAATAGAGCAGTGATTTAGTCTAATAGCAGCATCAAAATTAATTTTGTACCTTTCTTTTTTTTTGTTGGGAATCCCAAGCAACCAAATGACACTGGAAGACCTTTTTTATTTGAATAGCCAGGCTGATATTGATCAAGAGGACTTGAGTTCTTGATGAACCAAGTTCTTCATTCCTAAGCCACCCGATTTGGTCACATATTATATACACCTGCATAAAGTATAAATTTTGTGGTCTCTTTTCAATCCAATCCAAGATTAAGAACCGGATAAAGAATCATTTCAATGTTATAAGTTAAACTTGTTTTTAATTAAACTTTCATTAATAAGTGTGAGTTTTATAAATTAAATTAGATTGTGGTGAATGTATGTGGGGGATTTCATGCACTTAATGTGTGGTATTTTATGAATGTTAAGACTTAAGAGTTAAGAAAATAAAAGGGGCTGTTTGGTGCATAATTTTAAACACATGTTTCAGTTTTTAAATAATATTACATATATTTTCACATAATTTTTCACCCACATGTAAAACACATATTTTTAAGTGCATGTACCAAACACCCTCAAAATCTAAGAGTCAATGGTGGCATGTATAGTATATATAACCCATGCATTTGTCAATTTCAAAGCAAGAGTGAAAGAAGAGAAATATAACTCTCTCTCTCTCTCTCTCTACGTATATATATATGTATGTATTAAAGAGTTCTCTTACTCTTCCCTCTCCACTCTCTTTTCCTTTGTTTGCTTTGTGAGTGTGAGCCACTTTCTTTGAGTGGTGTGTGAAGTGAAGAAAGGCCCACCAATTTTTCCAACATTCAACATTTCAACCCATTGGTGGATTGGCCGGTAGCCTGTAGCAAAGTTGAGATTCCATAGGTACAAGGACTAAATTTGAACTACAAAAAGGAAAGGGAAAGGAAAAAAGAAGTGCTCATGAGCAGGGGAACTACACCTGGGACACAAGGATCAACTGCATTGATTTTGTTGTGTAAGCAAGCTCTAGCGGACAAAGCTTCCTTTGCTATTTTCCAGTGAAGAATTTTCAATCTTTTATTCATCTTAATTTAATTTCCCCCCCCTCCTCTGACAGTAGGGGGCCCTGGCTGTCAAATAGTTAGATTTTTTCATTCTTCTACAACAAAAGAAGTGCCAAGTTCTTCATTTACTTTATCTTTTTCTTTTCATCTCTCTCTTCCTATTCTTATATCTAATATTCTTCTTCATTTTTCCAAGCAGTGAGAGAGAAAATGGCTAGTTGCTCGACTAGAATGGATGATGTTGAAGGTGATTTTTCCATTGATAATTTGTACAAGGAAACCATGGGAGGTGAATGAAAGGAAGTTGTTGAGATATATAAGAAACAAACATTCAAGGCCTGCAGGGCCAAGATCAACGAGTTAGGGGACACGGCATTGCACTTAGCTGTGTCCATGGCCCCAGAAGACATCGTTGAAGAACTTGTACTGATAATTTCCCAATTCGACAAGAACGGTCTACGAATGATAAACAAGAAAGGGAACACCATTTTGCATGTAGCATCATCAACGTCAAAAGTGAGGACATGCATTTGCATTGCTGAAGCTGATAGATCGTTGGGGGATGTTCGTAACAATGACGGAGAGAGTCCTCTCTTCTTAGCTGCTTTTCATGGTGAAAAAGACATCTTCCTTTGCATCCATTATATTTGTTGTCCCCCCCGACAAAGGCCCTAACTACAAAAGCAACCCCTCCTACCGAAGAAAGGGTGGTGAGACCATACTTCACTGCGCCATCAGGTGAGAGTATTTTGGTGAGTATTTCGTTTCACTTTTTCACTTTTCGTTAGGAGTGTGTATCAAATCGACCAACTCAATAAAGTTACCCACCTGGCGTCTTGAGTTGGTGGGATGAGTAGGGTTTGAATTTTATATGAGCCTTTAGTTAGATTGATAGTTTTTTCAATTTAGTTTACCTAACCTGAGTTACTTTGTATATAAGTCTATCTTATTATTACTCTCATTCTAATTTTTTAGTTTGATTGATTTTGGTATTTTGAGAATTATTTTTAATGAATTTAGAATATAATTTAAGCATATTATATGAATTGTTAAAATTTGTTTAAAAAAAATTTAAAATATTTATGAAAGCTTAATTTTTTACAAGACATAAAATATATGTATGCACAGCCCATGGATCCAACCATGCCCAATTCAACTCATGTGGGTTGGATTGGGTTGAGTCTGGTTGTTTTTTACATATGTGATGGGTTGGGATTGGGTTGAAAAAACCCTCCAACCCAATCCATGCACACTTTTATTCATGGTCTTCACCTATATATATTGATAAAAATAAATTGTAAAAAGAAATGGGAGGAAATGATTTGAATCTTAGTTTCTTTCTATAATGGGGGAGATGCCAATACCATTAAACCACAAGTTATTCTTCAAAAAATATATATAATAATAAAAAGCTACAAGTTTCTTAACCTTTTTCCTTCACCTTTTAAATAAGCTGTGAAGTAATGTTCAATTTTAGGAAAATTTTATGTTGTTTTATAAATTATAATATTGTGGGTTTCAGTTAGTTCATCAGAGCGGACGCTATAGATTGAAACTTAAAAAAAAAATTTATAATGTTAAATAGATAGAAAGAATAGAAAATTAATTGTTTATTTGTAGTGGATTTTTTAATAGATTTGAATCCCTCATAGTATTTAAAAAAAAATAAAAAATTTATTGAAGAGGTTATTAATATTTTTTCACTTTGTTATTAAATTTTTCTGTGTATGTTATTGCCTTCTTATTTAGAAATTTGGTGATTATAAGTTAAAGTTGTGGTTGAACTATTTATGTGGATGGATTAAATAATAGCTCGTATAATCAATAACTAAATAACTTGTTGAATTCGTAGCATATATAAATCACGTAGAGGTCAAAAGACTCAAAACAGATTTTCTACATATGTAATACAAAAAAATTCTATTAATTTGATATGCAAAATAAATAACAGATGGTTGCCATGCATGTGCTATATTTAACACCACGGATAACCGTCTCTATTTGTACCAAAAAGGTAGAAAATTTATATAATACACTATCAAAATGGTGATACCAATGGAATACTACTAATATTCTCAAAAAAGAAAAAAAAGAAAAAAAGAAAAAAGAAGAAGTATATCTACATAATAATAGCAAAATGGAAGCCTTGACTTTTTTTATGACTTCCTTTGCTGACTGTTACATAAACTTTTGAAAATCAACCTTTTTCAACATCACCGTCATAACTAAATTTAATCAGAATTTAGAACTCATTGTTATCTTTTGAAAAAAAAAAAAAAATCACAGTTTTCTGAAAATAAAACAACCCTACATTGAAAAAATTTCTCATTAACCTATATTTTGTCTTCTTAAATTAGATTCTATGCCATTTTTTTTACTCGATTATATTATTTGAATTTTATTTTATTAATAAACTTAAATAATATATCGTATAAAAATATTATAAGATTTTCCATTCATTACACGAGTTAACCATTAGTTTCAATTATTGTGTTGGGTAGATTTGGCCTTTAAGATGTTACACCTGGACCCAAGTCTTGCTTATTCTGTGAATGAGGGTGGAATCACCCCTATGCACCTCATAGCATGCAAGCCTTCAGCTTTCAGAAGTGCTTGCCACCTTCAGTGGTGGGAGAAAATCATTTACTATTGTAAGTATTACTCAATTTTCAAGCTACAAATCACATGCTTTTACTAATTTTGGAGTTCCGAGCAAGCTGTAACTGTGTTACAGACAATTTTTTTATTTGTTAAAAAAAAAAAATTCTCTCTTTTATTAAATGGGTTCTTTCGATTTGTATGCATTGTCTAACACCGTCGATCATTATTCTCTACTATTGTTTTGAAGGTACAAATGCTAATGAGCCCAAGGCTACCAATCTGAAACAATTGCTTAAAATATACAAAGCAATATATCCTGATTTACCTGAGAACTACCAAAGCTGCATGCAGTTCCTGCGAACTATGGCTCAAGCTGGTATGTGAAGTGAATCTTTTTTCTTTACTTTAATTTAAATTAACATTTCTTATAGGCAATGCAAACCCAATGATATAATACTAGATCAGTAGATCATAGCAACTCAAAGATTGTTTAGACCTTGCTAGGTGTTACTGAATCTAGGTGTAAGTGGGAAGTTTTGAGAATGTTAAAATCAAGCACCGCATCTCTCTCGTTATTTAGAACATTCTCTTGCATTCCGGTTTCTCTATGAAATGTCTCTCTTTAGTTCTGACTTCTACGTAGAAGTGAAACTCAGCCATACATTTTTGTAATAGTCTAGAAGGGGCTAGAAATTAAAATAAAAAATAAACTAAGACCTAGAACTACTAGAACTCTGGTGGCAGAAAGTGGATGAAGCTAGAAGCTTCAATGTCGGTTACTTAACCGACCTCATGCTTGTAAAAATAGGAACCTTTGGTTCCCACTTGCATGAGCTGTGAGAGACCTGTGAAGTAGAGTGTGAGATTAGTGAGTGCTGTGAGAGACGTGTAGAGTGAAGTATTGTGAAGTGAGTGATCTGACTAGGTGAAGTAAATTAGAGAGAAGCGAAGCAAAGTCAACAATGGGGGCTATAGTGTCAGTATGTGTGCATTTGTATTTGGGGAGCATTTTCAGCGTATTCATCCAATTTTTACATTGTTGGAGGAATGAATAATAACTTTTATCTTTATTTATCTATTTTTTCAAATACACTTTTTAATAAATTCTTTATTTTATTTTCTATCTCATTTAAATATTATTTCTTCATTTATTATTTATTCTTTTTTTAACAACAAAACATCTTTTAACGTTTTTTTTTATGCAACACCTAATTATTATAATAGAAAAAAAGAATTTAAAGAATGAACATTAGCTCATCAAACTTGATGGGCTATTGTTCATGAGCCAAAAAAAAAGTTTACTGAATCTGCTGGAGCATAAACAGTGCACAAATTCTCCAAATATATATATATATATAATAGTAGGTGAAGGAGAGAGAAACTCAAATTAAAATTCCTAATTAGAGTTCTAATTTTGTGCCATGTGTGTAGAATCTGAAATTGACGTTAAATTTTGCATCATGTGGCTAAATGTATGTGAGCTTATTCTTATTAAAACCACTTCTATGTATCGAGTCAAGTGAGTTACTGTGTTAATTAAGTTTTTTTTTTTTTTTGATTTTGCAGTCAAACGTGAAAACCAAAGAGATTAATATCGGTGATAAGAACTTGGTTTGGGTACATTGCATAATTTTAAAAATATAGCAAAGCCAGAGTTTGCATCTTTGTTATAAATTGCTTACAAAGTTTGCATCTTTACATTTGCATTGAGTTTCAGATTAAAGTGCTTTCTTCTTGGTTCTGACATTGAGTTTTGTTTACTATTCACTTACAAAGTTTGCATCTTTACATTTGTTATAAATTGCTAATATGTGATTAGATACACATTATGCCTAAAATTCACTATCCTTATATTTGGTTTTTTGTTCAGGTTTGACACCTATAACAATGAAGAAAGCACTGCTGTGGACCGATGGATGATACTTTTTGCAGGCTGCAAAGGAACTTAGTGATCAATAGAATCTCATGCGAATTGGTGAGGACTCGACTGTAGATGTTTGGATGGCAGATGTGAGTCACTATGTTTTTAAAATTTTCAGTGAAGGTAAAGGTTATGAACAATGTAAATTTTCTAGAGAGAGATTTATTATTCTATAATTACGCAAGTTTGGTCGCCTTCTTGGAGTGGATCACTCCACCTTGTCTTTCTATTGGAATTTTTTATTCAGATTGTTACAATTTAATCCGAAATTTTATTTGAATTTTCCTTTTGTTGTTACTATCATATATTATTATTCCAATTGTTCAATTAGAATCTGAAATTGGAGTCCAATTTTACTATACACGTGTACAATCTAATTATTTTTAATTTTGCTGTCATGTGCAGAAGCCAATGAGATGAAATTAGTAACACATTAAACACTCATACTTTGGGAATCGGTAATACCAATCTAAATCCATTGGACCTGCTTCGTGATAATACAACTGTGAAGGATGTATAAAAACACGCACAAACCCATCTCTCTATAAAAAGAGATTGGAGAGAATTTTTTTTATCAGCCATGGAACTTCAGAGGTTTTTTCTTTACAAATGCCCATCATGTTACAAAATGACCCATCGTAAAACTATAAAATGAGTACGACTCTGAGGGTTTTTTTTTTTTTTTAATTTAAAATTTTTTAAGCTACGAAAATTTCAATCACCAATAGAGATTGAAGATTTAAAAGTGTGAATGGATCTTTTGGATAAACATTGTCACCAAGGTTCATCTTTCTGTGCAAAATATATATACTGCTAAGTTTTGTTAATGAAATTTTCTGGTTAATAATATGAATTTAGACTTAACTGAGTCTTTTAAACATGAATAAACTCATGATTAATAATATATCTATTTCCGTGTGGTAGCACGAGGCTACATACTAGTTTTAACTAATATACCCGGATACCGAATCTCTTGGAGATGCTCTAATAGTGCCGTGTGTGTATTGATGTAATAATAGTACTGGTAAAGTGTTGTAATTTAAAGAGTCAAGTTTTAAATAAAAACTTACTGTTTAGTTTTTTGTTCAACAATGTAGTGTCAAAGCTTCCACTAATTCAACAGAGAATAGAAATCACCCAGAGGATTGTTGAGCAAGAGGTTTGGTTGCCCAATGACTCATTGGTAATGTGACCTGAACAGAGAAAATGACCTACTTGCTAGGCTAGAGTGACCAATTGATTCGATTGGTCGGAGGCACTTAAATTCAATGAATAAGTTGGTGGAGAGTGTTGAGGGATCATAGTTCGGCTAGCAAGTTTTTGGTATATTTTATTCAAACCTTAAACAATCAAGACGTCTAATTTAAATTTCATAATTTCTAAAAATGTTTCATTTAAACTTTTTTGTCTCATTTTTTCTGTTAACACCATTAAACACCACATGAATAATTGGTATAAATGAATTTATTTCTAATTTTGAGATTTAAATGAAATTTACCAAAAACTCAACGTCTAAATGAAACTATTTGAAACTATAAAGTACGTTTTTTTAAAAACTTTAAGGTTCAAATGAAACGTTTTGAAAACTTAAGATAGATTTAAGAGAAATGCTATTGTGGGGCCAAAGAATTTGGCGATTCCAGCCCATTTTATACTGAGCCCAAGGCCCATGCCGAGGAAGAGAGAATGTTCGAGGACGAACGAAGGAGGCCCAAATTGCCGAGGAGCATCGTCAAGGACAATCCTGTCCTTGGTCAACCAAGATCATGGAAGGGAAGAGCGCTATGCCATCGAAGGCAGCCTCTCAGGGCATTCCAAAAAGGAGGACGAGTACGATGGACCAGCCATGGGAGCATGATGGAAGAGCAATTTAAGGAGAAACTGTTACCTCCGCATTAAATGCCCACAACTAACGTCTGGCCGCATTAATGAGGAAATGACTCCTGAACAGGCTACCTCGGTTACCGCAACTCACAGAACACCGGAGAGGGTGTCTGGTGTGACAGGCACTCAAGTACAAGCTTGGATGATCAACAAGTGGAAGGTCAAGATTGTTTAAAGATGACTATATAATTGGAGAAACCCACCATAGAGGGGGGCGGGGAACAAGGGGAGAAGAGCATCATGTCGATCTTAAGAACTCTTGCAACCACTGTCATCCTATATATACAAAAGGAAAGTTCCTCGGATTGGGCCGAGGACAAGCTTTCTTCGATGAACTTAGTTCATTCCTGTTTGATCAATATGAAAACCCGTTTTAACTGTTATCAATGCATTAAAGTCTAGCTCTTTGACACACTCTTTACAAATTCATTATATTGGGTTCACTGGGCCTAGATCCCATTCGTTTTTGGGCTCAGTCTGAAAATCGAGACCCTACAGCTATAGATACTATTAGGACATATGTGTTTTCACTTGTTAAGAACATATGTTACTTATTTATGTAAATTGGCTAAATCTTTTGACAAAACGCACTCTACTTGTAATTGGGTAGTTCTAGGTGTTTTTAATATTTCAAGAAACAAGGTTCAAGGTTAAGTGTTGAAGTCATCAAGTCTGTCCAAGAAAAAGCAAGATGAAGTGCAAATTCATTAAAACTTGACACCTGCTCGATAGTTACCTTGACACCTGCTATCTATCGAGATTTATAATTTAAGATTTTCTGATCTGATTTCCTTGGGATCCGTGAATATGCTTTTGGGCCTTATTTTCTCCAAACCCTAAACATATAGAAGGATTGTTTTAAGAGCCGTCAAGATGTACACAAGTTGCAAAAGTATTGAGCAATCTTTGTTTAAGCAAATTGTGATAAAAAACGAAGTTCTTGACCTAGTTCATCTTCTCTGAAGAAGTTGTTGTGTATTTGCATCAAAGGGTTTTGTAACCAAGCATCTTTCGGATCTTCATCGTGTAGGATGAACTGAAGAACTTTGCGGCCAACCTCTCCTTCTTAGTTGGTGTTTTGAAGTCGCGAACTGAGATCTGCGTATTGGTTAGTCACGTACTTGGGAGCCGTGCATCATTGTGGAAATTGTCATTACAGATCAAGTCCAATTGGGTATTTGGGTAAGGGTTCAACTATAGGTTGGTAAGGTACTTGGGATTTCTTTACTTGTAACCGTTTGATTTGATAATAGTGGAGTTTCGAGAGTGGTGACCTGAAAATCACCCAGTGGGGTTTTTGCCGAGAGGTTTTTCCCCATTCGTAAACAAATTACCGTGTTATTTAATTTCCGCTGCATATTTAGTTTTTGGTGATTTGTTTGTGCTTCCATGCAATTGTATAATAAATTGATTAATTAATAATTTGGCTAATTAATTACTTGGTTTAATCACAAGAGGTTATTCAGTTTGTGGCCTATCAGATACAAATTATTTTACAATATTTTTATAAAATGTTGATGTGGCCAACCTCTTTTAGTTTTCATTTAAACTCATAATTAATATCACTTTTTCATTTACCAATAATCACTTACCATATCAACAGTTTGTAAAATTTTTTGTAAAATAATTTGTATCTCTAGCATTATTCTAAATTTATATCAAACATATACTTAAAATTCTAAGGATTAAAAAGCATATTATCCTTTATTTTTTGGGTCTCCTCTTTCTTCTTTTAATTGCTGTGTGCCCTTAAATTCTATAACTGAAATACTTTCCTTTTCTTGAAATATTGGAGGAAAAGCGCTTAAGAAGGGCAGGAGGGTAGATGAAGAGAGTCGCGGTGGATCAAATGTAACTCGCCAATCTGGACAAGAGGGTGAGAAATGCAAATTGTAAATAGCGTGCATTGAAATGGTTAAAAAAAAAGAATGCAAATTAGTCGGCTTGAACTCTGAAATTATTCAGTACACTTGGGTATTACATATTTCTTTTACTTGTGGAATGACCACCAAGGTGCATGTGGTGGTAATTTATAAATTAACATGACAATAAATATGATTAATTTCACATCAATAATATAATAAGTGATTTAATTAATTTATTTGTGTTTGAAAGTTTTAGTGTTTGACATATTCACTCAATTGATTTTGTTGTGTACAGGATCGGAAGCTCGTAGTAAGTCAAAGCATCAATTTTTTCGGAGAGGTTATGGCATCTACTCTGACCTTGTCAATCTTGTATATACGACATTAATGCTGGTTATTTTTGGATATGGTATGCCTCTATTAGATTATTATCATCGTATTCTTACTTTCTTTTATTGTTTCTATATAACTAAATATACTTGGATTAATATAAATGTTCTGCTACATATGATTAGAGAGATGTAGGGATATCAGGAAGATAAAAGAGTAGCACAAAGTTTCTGTTCAAATCGTTTAAAAGCTTACCCAATCTAGAAAAAAATACCAGTACTTCTCAAAGGGGATGAACCCTCAGCTAGCACCCCAGCAGGACCAGATGTTACCAGATGTAACAGAGGTATACGATGCTCCTTTCAAATTGGACTGTGATATTTTTAAAAGTTTGTATATTGGTATTTTATGTGTTTGCATGTCTTTAAGGCGGCTATAAAACAAAATAGGGACAATATCTAACTTTAGAATTCTAGATGAGAAAGAGTTGCTTCTATTGACTTTTCTTTTATGTATTCAACTTTTATAACTAGTTTAGGTGAGTATATTCAGGAAGCTTGTATGTGAAATAAAGAGCAAAAGTGAAAGTGAAGAGTGTGGTGTGTAGAGCAAAATGTGTGTAGTATTTAAAGATTAATAAATTTCTATTTCATTGAAAATTTCTTTGTTTATTTTGTTTGAGTGTGGTGAGACTTATTATAAAGTATTTGATAATTTTTTTTTTTTTAAGTGTAAATTTTATTGTTCTGACAAAACTTTTGCAGCGAGAAATATCTAAAGATAGGGAGTCCTACCATCAGCAATTACTATCCATCCATGTGCACATTCCATTTGCAAGTGAAACTTCCACTGTTGAACCTGGCAATGTCACTGTCACTGTTGAGGCTGACGAAACTAAGCAACAGGGCCAAAGCAAGAGAATTAACTTAACAAATAAAAAGAATGGAGGAGGTAATTTACTGTTCTTTGATACTTTAATAACCTACGTTAGATTTAGACTATGAAAATGTCGTGCATGTATGGAAGGATTCTCAATTTACATTTGAAATGTATAGAGTGGATGTCATCTGTATTTAGACAATAATGACATTAGATACGGACTGCACCCAACACTTGGGACACAATAATGAAAGAGTGTTACCAATTATCTATCCTTAATTTTTCTTTTTTTTCAATTTTTTAAAATTAATTAATTGTTTTTTAAATTTTTATAATTTAGTAGTTGGGAAAATGAAAGATTAAATCGAAGATATCTTTATCGGAAACACTATGAAATTAATACATGTTGAATTACAAAACTCTTATCAATTTATCCTTACTATTTAAGCAGCACGAAGTATCTAAAACTATTATTTTGTTTCATATATAAAACCATTTAATCAGGATGGTCCAACAACTTCAAGATAACTTGTTCTGACCAATCTGTCCTTGCTATTTAAGCACTACATATCAAAAACCTTCAAATCAAGAGGGCTAAACATTAAAATATATAGGCACACCAATTGAAATGCACTCTTTGTTATTTGCAGGAAAGGGGCCTCCTATGGCAAAGAGGAAGACGCCCATACTGGTTGCAGCAAAAAATGGCATAGTGGAAATCGTTGAGCAAATACTTGAACAGTTTCCAATGGTCATCAACGATAAGAGTGCAGGAAAAAATATTGTGCTTTTGGCAGCGAAGAGTAAACAACCACATGTATTAAAGTTGCTGCTCGAGTGAGATTATCTCAAAGGCCCAATTATTTATGAAGTGGATGAGCAGGGGAACAATGCATTGCATCTTGCAGCGGCTAAGAAAGCATAAACCTTGGCTAATTCCTGGGGCTGCATTGCAAATGCAGTGGGAAATCTAGTGGTATGAGGTATGAACTATGCATGACCCGAAATTTTATATCTTAAACGACTTACCTAGAGATTTGTTTATTTTAATTTATATTCTATTGTTTATTTTAGGTAACAAATAATAAAGGCATAAAATTAGAATGTAATTAATTAGGGAGACATGTGACACTTTTATTGGTGGAGTATAGAGTGAAATAGGCAAAATAGGACAGAAGATTTGGACTTTCGTTAATATGCATCTTTTTTTCTCTTTTCGGTGTCAATAATAACATGCCAACGTGGAATATATATACACACACACCACTCGGATTTTCATATCCACCACTACACTCCACCTCCACCATCACAGCAGTGAAGAGTCATATATTTGTTGGAGAATCTTTTAAATATTTAATATTTATTTAAAATTTTATTTTACATAATACAATTACATTATGAAAACTAAAAATGAACAATTAATAATTCATTTTAAGTTTTAACAGGTTTAGTGTTGGGAAACCATGCATACAAATTGTAAGTCTTGTTGAGTTACAAGGTGTATTTTTAAGTCCAAGTAAAAGAGCCAAGGTGAGTTACAAGTTGTTGACTACTGTTCGATAGCTTTTCAATCTCAATTGAAAGGTGTCAAAGCCGTTGGATAGATCGAGAATTATTTGGAATTGATTGGAAATCATGAATTTTGTAAGATCAAGTTAATATGTTGTCTGTTTCATACTTAATTTGTGACCAACTTGTTGGACTACATAAAAACACATCAGGGATGACCAAAACAAGATAGTAATTTTTTCGTACAAACAAGTCCAAAACCTATTTATCTCTATTTCACGATCATACTAGCATTCAAAAAGTAGATTTGAAGACAATATCCTTTAAGAGTTTCTTAGAGTTGATCGGAGGTTCTGATTGTGAACAGAATGTCACCAGTGAAAACTTCCAAATATTGAAGAATTCAGAAATTTTAAAGCAGTAGAAAGTTTTTGTTGTAAGTTATCCACCAATTGTTGAGTCTAGGTCGAAAGGTTTTATATTAGACTGTAAACTTTTCTCAATATAGTGAATTTTTCTTTGGGGAAGGTTTCGCCTAGTGGCTTTTACTTTGAAACCATTGTTTCATTGGTTTTCCATGTGTTGCCATATTGTGTGGTATTTATTTCTGCTATTATTTATTTTTGCATAATATTGGTGTTGTCTTTGTTAACCATGTGTTGTTCATAATTAATTTAATTAATTATCTGGTCTTAAAATTGGTTAACCGATATTTTGGGGATCTTAAAAACTAACAGATCAGAAAATATACTAAATTCTTATGTGTGTGTACCATTTTTGTTATGTGAAGTGTTTAGTTCAAAGGTCCAAGCATTGCATTTGTCATGCAATAGTTATTCCTATGGTAATTAACTTTATCCAACAATTAATAAAGAATATATGTTTTTAACTTCGATTTATTTGATATCATTTTGTTTTTAAATAATAACTTTATTGAATTTGAAGCAATTTTACCCATCTCCATCTTCACAATCGACAACGGACTTTGTCCTGTTACAAGAATAGGCCCAATGGCCCAAATTATGGGCTACAAAATTGGCAGTGCAATGGGCAGTAACTTCTTAGGAGTTAGGACATGCTACTAGCCACTAGGGAAACGACACACAGCCCATAGAATGACAATCAAGCAGAATGGATAGCGAACGGCAGTTGTTCCATTGTATTATTGATAGTGTGTAAACGACAATCATTTTGAAACTAACTAATGTGTATGAAAAGTAGCACAACTCTTAATGCTTTTAATGGAGATGTCTATGATTCAAATACCTCATTCCTCAATTGTAACTATTGAATTTATCAAAAAAAGAAAAAGAAAAAAAGAGGCTGTGTAACTTTGCATAAGAAGAATAACATGTCACAACCATTCTACTTAAATCATAAATTATTTGAGAGTGATTAATTAATTATTCAATTATCGAACTCATTCATAACTCAAACATTTTGGAAGTTTAAAATTTCAATTCCAACGAAGACACACACAGCAACATTTGCACGACACACACAAAACACCGAAAAATACAATACATCCCAAATTAATTTAAAATGGCAAACACCTTATTTGAAACTTAGAGCAAACCATCAAACCCGTAGGATATGAAAAAAAGAAAAAGTAAAGAAGTTCAAACAAACAGTTGTAGAATATAGAAGAAACCCTTAGAGAGTAATCGCCTTGTAGCTCGACGGAGGCACCTCGTGCAAGTTAGCCATTGCATAATCAAGGTAGAGCGGAAGCTGTTGTAAGATAAAACAGATTATCGGCAGGCATGTCAGTCCTGCATATACGTTAAAGGTTTTGTCTCTCAGTTTATTCTCAAGCATAAAGGAATGTCCAGCAGAAAAAGAAACCAACATCGACACAATGGATATGAAGAGCGCAGATAAACCAATCAGAATTCTTATTGGCAACTTGAAGTGGAAATCTTTCTGTTTGTATCGATCAGTAAGGATGGAGAGAAACGAGAACAAAGCAGTGGTGGAGAAGAACAAGGCAATTAGCGAGGAGTAGGCAAAGATGGAGAGCCCCGATCGGTCTTCAAGGTTCGGCTTCCCTATTTTCTCGTCGATATTACCCGGGATAGTGGTCGATGCCGCAAAGGCAACAGTGACAATGAGTGCAGCCACAACTGAGCAGGATTCAGAGGTTTTGTTTAGCCATTCGCTTCCTTGTTTGACTAATTCCACATGGGTGCGGTTGAAGATTTCATCAGGGGTCATTTTGTCCTGGTTGTGTTGATAACGGAAGTGTTCCGGCATGTTGTTTTTTACGAACTGCATTAATTGATCATATGTCCAAGGTGTAAAATTCTGTATCAACTTGTAGGATATATTCAGTCAAAAAAAAAAAAAAAAAAACAATTTGTAGGATATGTCAACAGCCTTAAAAAAAAAAAAAAAAAAAAACTCACATAATGATGGCATATTCATTGATTTTTTGTTTGGTAACAATATTTATTACTCCTATATTGTTAATAATTAGGGTTTTTATCACATGAATAATCTTTTTTTTTTTTTTTTTAAATATATAGTTTTCAAAGTCAAAATTTAAGTTATGAATGGAATGATTTTATTAGTTAGATAAATATTAATGTTGACTCATAAAATTTTGGCTAGTGTTGACTCATAAAATGTTCGAATCTTCAAATTTATATAAATAATAATAGATGAAGCAGAGAGAAAATCCAATTAAATTTCAATTGGATTCTCAATTTTCTGCCACTTGTCCTGACCAAAACTCAAAAAAAAAATCTAATTAGATTATAAATTTGACTCCAATTTTGTGTCATGTATCTTATCTAAATTTTTTAATTGTTGTGCTCAAATAAATGATGCATTAACATTTAACACAGAAGTCAAGAAAACCACAATGATAATACTCATTAGCCTAAATAAGAACATCTTACCTGCACACTTTTATAGAGATTATAAATTGAACTCTAATTTTGTGTTATGTATCTTATCTAAATTTTTTTAATTTTTGTGCCCAAATAAATGATGCATTAACATTTAACACGAAAATCAAGAAAACCACAATGATAATACTCATTGGTCTAAGCAAAAACATCTCACCTACACACTTTTATGGGTGATCTCAATAGAGTCTGGAACTCTTCTAATCCCACAATCAGAACCAAGGAGTCCAACAAGAAAGACTATAAAAGTAAAACATCATATTCTCCTAATTCCATATCGTCATCCCATGTCTCATCCTCTCAACCTCTACCAACTAGATCCACACACTGCCCTCTCCTCCTCCTTACGGATTTCTCAGAGCAAGGCCGGGTTCAAACACAATGTTCAATCCCACTTTTCCTTACTTCACACTCTCGTACATTAGCGCTTCATTGGCGCCTCCAAGAAGATTCTAAGCTCAATGATCAATTCTTATTTTTTAATAGTTTTTAGTGTATCTGGATTAAGATTTTGTTAATTTGTTAAAAGTGGACAAAAATATAATCATATATATTATATTAAGTTGAAGTTCAATTTTAGAATTCAAATCGAATCAAATTAATTTCTAATTGTAGTTTAATTTTGTGCTATGTATCCAATTTGATTTTTAAACATCTTATCATCACAATTGTTAATATTTCTGTGTGTAAGCACGGACTACATGCTAGTTGTAATAACAGAGAAAATCTATTATGGTTGGTTATGAAGTATATTCCACATGCAATTCCACACAAACATGTTAAATTTTACAAAATAAAAGCAAAAAGAAAGTCCAATTATATTCTAGTTTAAGTATGGAGGGTCCAGGTTTCAAAATTTTAAATTAAAAAGTATGGAGGGCTTCAAATTCTAATTACTCACAGGTATTACCAAATTAATAATTTCTTGGATGGACGGGGACAATTGGCTCCTTTGGCTTTGCCTTTGTTCAAAAGGTTTAAATTCTCGCCCATCAATCAATATATATATATATATATATATATAAAATCAGAGTTCTCATGTGAGAGTGCATAAGGTCCTGCAACATGGTACTCTAATATTGCATTTAGCTTTTTTTACCTTTTTTCATTAAGTTTTTTTTACTGTTATCTAATAAATTATAGTAACTTATTTTTACTATTATATAAATTTAGAATTTTTTATCTCTTTTTATCAAGTTTTTTTTTATTGTTACCTAATAGATCATAGTAACTTATTTTTACTATTATATTGATATGAGTTGTTCTTGACAATTAGACCAATTAGACCAAAAGTTATTTATTATAAAATTGATTACCTTTAAAAAGTAGACCAAATCTTATGAAAAACTCAGGCCCAATTCTTACATTACATATTATGACCCAAGTTTGACCATTCTCACGTGTAAATCAAAGTAAAAACTCTTACCCTCTTACAAACTCTCTTCTTCCTCCCCCACGTATAGATGATACTTTTAGAAAATCTCATTCTCATGAAATATCTCTTCATTTTTCCCCAATTTCAATTCAATATGCTTTTGTCTATTTATAATATTCTATGCAATTTATGCAGACAAATTCTCTGTCATTGACCAATGTAACAAAAATATATATAAATCTTGAGATCCCTCAGGTTGCTGAAATAATTGACAAATGCGTATTTCTAAAATTTATAATAACAAAAAAGTCTAATAAAGAGCATATACTATCTCACAAAATGCCATTAACTTAATATTTTCTTTAAAAAAAATTTAATGATAGGAATGGTTAAAAACATGATCCTATACAAGAAATACCAAAAATACATGCAAAAAAAATTTCATAGGAGGATTTATCTTTAAATAATATGAAGACAATAGTAAAGATAAAATGCATTGAATGAGATCCTATGAAAAAGGTCTGTTAATTATTTCAAATTATACTCTATCATTTATGTATAAAAATAATAATAGATCATATTATTTACATTTTAAAAAATACATACTAATTTCAAAGTTCATTACAAGATGTGAACTGTTAGGGTATTGCAATGAGTTGATATTACATTTTGTGCATACTTTGTAAAAGGAATGTCAAATTACAAGCAAGATCATTTTGGTGTGTAAAATGTAAAACAAAAATAAATCTTTCTATCTCACTATAACTACTATATATACAATTGCAAACTACTTTAGATACAGGATTCAAATTGAAGTTTTTAATGCAACTAACAAAACAAAGTTTGTGATATTTGATTGAGATGCCGAGAAAATCCTAAATAAATCTACAAGATCCAGATCTTGCTGAAAAATAAACTAAGGTACAACTTATTTAAATTATTGTAAAAATATTGATATTGGAGAAGGAATCTCACGTTATTTGAAAAAAAAAAAAAAGGAAAAAAATGGATTTCTCTACTTCATTTGAATGAATTCAATCTAAAAGATGGTTTTGAAAATTATAGTTGCTAAGATTTTTTATGCGCCTTCAAATGATTAAAAAGGTATGGAAGAAAAAAAAAAAAAAAAAACACAATTCAACATGCTATGTTAATTTTTTTTGCTGCACTATTCCAAAATTAACAAAAATAAAAAATTTACAAAAAACTGTTACATCATTGAAATTTAATATAAATGCAAATATCTATGAAAAATCTTAGAGACAAAGTCCAAACTTTGTAAGATCTAATCAAGAATCTCTCGGTGCCAATTCATTAGTAATTAACACAAATGATGCAATAAAATGAAAAAATGATGAAAGCTCAAAAATTGAACAAATATGGACGGACTAAATTTCAAATGTTGAAGATGGAGAAACTGATGATGACAACAAGCGTCACCATACCACAATAACAAAGCATTAAAGAAAAAAAAAAAATTCGTAACGAAACTTTTTATTACATCACATAATAAAAATCAATGATATAGAATGAATTAATATAGTTTTATCAACTTTTATTATACAATATTACTCCAAGTTGTTTTCATTATTACTCATTACTTGAACAAAATAATTGTAATAAATATATATGTGCAATTTATAATTGTTACTTTTTATGATGAACTCATTACTAATAAAGTTTTATAATAAATATGCTATAATATATGTATAATATTTTCTAAAAACAAATTTACATAAAATATTATAACATTATCCATGCATCGCACGAAAACTTACTAGTTGTAATAATTTGAGTAAAAAAAATATTCTTGTAAGATGTGGTGGCATTTGCTATGATGTGCTATAATTACACAATTAGGTGCTTCCGTGAATAGGGGGTCAGGTATTTCGGTAATTAAGTTGCTTAATAATAAAAATCAAGGTCAAAGTTCGTTTTGAGTTCATACCTCATACCACTTGATTTCCCACTGCATTTGCAATGCTGCCCCAGGAATTACCCAGGGCTCTTGTTCTCCTAGCTCTGCCGCTAGATGTAATGCGTTGTTTCCGTTCGCATCCACTTCATGAATTAGTTTACATTTCACAAAATCATGCTTGAATAGTACCCTTAAAACATGTGTTTGTCTGTTCTTCGCTGCCAAAAGCACAACATTGTTGCTCTCGTCATTAATGGCCATTGGAATCTCTTTAAGTATTTTCTCGACCATTTCTGTGATACCATTTTTGGCCGCAAGCAATGTGGGTGTCTCTATCTTTTCCTCCTTTCCTACAAATAACAAAAGGGTAGAATTAAATGTTAGCCATAAATCATATTATATATATATATATATATATATATGCAGTTGTTGGAAGTGGTAAACCAAAAGGTGCCTTTTGATATTTCATAACAATTCATGCTTTTTGTTTTTCTATAACTATTTGTGTCTTTTGCTTTTTCATAACTTTTTGTGTCTATTATCATTCCATAACATTTGTGTCTTTGAGTCTTTTACATTCTAGAATTTTCTGTTATGAAATAAAGAGTAATGACAATAATGACAGCTCTTATAACTTTATCCTATAAAATGAGATAGATGTATGATGTGAAAGTGTATGAAAGAAAAAATTGTAGTATCCTCTCAAGGTAGTAGCTTGATATCTTTGTTTGTGAGTTTGAAGTACTATAATAAAATTTTCATTCCCCTCTTTCTTGTGAGTATTTTGTTAAAAATTTAAGTCAATGCTTTGTAAAGCCAACAAAGTGGTATTAGAGCCAAGTTCTTATAGCCTAAAGTCTTTGTCTACACCATTAGTGAGAATGTCTTCTAAAATGGTACAACCATAAATTCCTAGACTGACGAAAGAAAATTATAAGAGCTAGCAGTTTCAAATGAAACCATTGTTTGGATCACAAGAGCTATGAGAGCTTAACCCACAAGTGAGCAACAAGTCACCTACAACGCAGACCAAATAAATTTGCTCAAGGATATATTAGAGGAAGAAAGACAAGAAGGCATTGTTTCTACTCTATCAAGGGGTGGATGAGTCAACTTTTGAGAAAATTGCCAAAGAAAAGTTGAGCAAAGAAGCATGGGAGATTCTTGGCATTTTCTTCAAGGGTGTTGATTGTGTGAAAAGAGTTTGTTTGCAAACTCTCTGTGTTGAGTTTGAAGTTGCTCACATGAAAGATGGTGAGACTATTTTTGATTATTTTTCACAATTACTTGTAATTGTTAATTGTTTGAAAAGTAATGGAGAAAGTATGAAGATGTTCATGTGGTGGAGAAAATATTAGGATCTCTTGCAAATAAATTTGAGCGTGTCATGGTGGCCATTGAAGAGCCCAAAGATTTGGAGACCCTCTCAATTGAGGATTCAATGGGATCTCTTGAAGTGCATGAGCAGCGTATGGAAAAGAATTCTAGCTCTGTTGTCATTGAGCAAGCATTAGAGTCAAAATTGACTCTAAGAGAGGAGAAGAGGCTCCTGTGGAGGATATGCCAATAGCAACCATGGCAAAGGTCATGGAAGAGGATCTTAAGATATATAAAAGGTACCATGAATTTTGGTATTTTATATTCATATAATAATGATGCCACATTATATAGGTATTCAGATAGTGATTGGGGAGGTGATCAAGATGAAAGGAAAAACATTACTAGATATGTTTTCTATCTTGGATCAACAGCTTTTACTTGGATGTTCAAAAAGTAGAGTATTGTAGTTTTGTCAACACGTGAAGCTGAATATGTGGCAGCATCCTCTTCTGTTAGTGAAGCAATATGGTTGAAGAATTTATTAAAAGAATTTGATCACCCACAAGAAGAATCCATAATTATTTATGTGGATAACAAGTTTGCCATAGAACTTTCTAAGAATCTAGTTGAACATGGAAGGAGCAAACATATTGACATGAAGTATCATTTCTTCAGGGATTATGTGAAATAGAAAGTTGTGAAGCTCTAGTATTGCAATACAGAAGAGCAGGTAGCAGACGTTTTTACCAAAGCCTTACTAGTTGATAGATTTAGAAGATTGAGGACAATGTTTGGTGTGAAGATGCTTTTGGTTTAAAGCGGAGTGTTGGAAGTGGTAAACCAAAAGATGTCTCTTGATATTTCATGATAGTTCATGTCTTTTTTTTTTTTTTTTTTTCATAACTATTTGTGTCTTTTGTTTTTTCATGATTGTTTGTGTTTATTATCATTCTTTAACATTTGTGTCTTTGAGTCTTCCATATTCTAGAATTTTTTTGTTATGAAACAAAGAGTCATGACAATAATGACAGCTCTTGTAACTTTATTCTACAAAATGCGATAGATGTATGATGTGAAACTGTGTGAGCAATAAAGTTTTAGTGAGCTCTCAAGGCAATAGTTTGATATATTTGTTTGTAAGTTTGAATTACTCCAATAAAATTTTCATTCTCCTCTTTCTTGTGAGTATTATGTTAAAATTTAAGTTAACGCTTTGTAAAGACAGCAGCGGTTGCCTGTTCTTCTCAGCCAAAAACACAATGTTGTTACCTTCTCTCTTGACATTAATGGCCATTGGAATCTCTTTGAGTATTTTCTTGACCGTGTCTGTGATACCATTTTGTGCCGCAAGCAATATGGCTGTCTCTATCTCTTCCATTTTAGGCGTTTCCTTCTTTCCTGGAAATAACACAAGGGTAGAATCAAATGTTGAACACAAATCATATCATATATTATTTATTTGTATTAACTTTTATCCGGCCCAAAAAGTACTAATTACAATTAAAATATTTAATAACGGTTTATATATATAACTAACTCAGATAGATCTACTACATGTCTCTCTTTAAATAAGCTAGTTCATGTACCATGTATGGAGGAGATGGGGATTAGTAAATTACCTTTTTCATTCTCTTTCTTTTCTGAATCAGTTTCCGTTCCATTGCTCTTATGCTGTTGGTCAGTTTTGGAAGCCGTGGCACTGGGGTCCGTAGCCTGGACTGCGGATGGTTCCTGTTGGTGCTCCCACACCACGGATGCTTGCCCTGGGTCCCTTCCGCTTGAGAAGTTGAAGTACATTTTTTGATCTTTTGTATGTTTGATTAATATTTCCATTATTTTAACAGAATATACGTGCTTCCGTTTTATCGTCATTATGCCTTATTATAATCATAAAAATAACAATTATATTAAAAAAAAGGAAAATATATTATATGCCTATATTAGTTTATATAGGTATGGTTATATGGTTAGAGGGGGAAAAAACGAAAGTAGGTAGTTTGATTATCTGATATAGTGGCAATGTGAATACCTTTCAGAAGATTATGAATGAACTTATAGCCCGAAATGAATAATATGTTGTCGCCTAAATCAAAGAGAATGTCAGAGTACTTGGAAAACCATCTCTGAAAAGCCTGATCTTCACTACAAGCTGGGGGTCCTGTACAAAACACAATTATTTCTTTATAGATATTTTGCAAATAACAAGGGAAGTGGCGCATGTAAGTTTTCGCATTAGCAGTACCTTGAAAACTATTAAACCCAAAAATTTAATAGATGGACAGGACCAACTAAGAACTAAACCCATCTTAAATCCCAAACCAACTGATTTGGGATTCCCTAACAATTACAACTCACATTCGCTTTATACGTTATGCATTTCTCACCTTCTTGTTCTGATTTGGCACTCTCTACATCCTTATCCCCGCCTCTTTTAATCTTCTTTTTTAGTAAGTCTCTGCATCTCGTAGTCACTAGAAAGAAAAGTAACGTTATAGAAACTAAGGAAAGAGGAGACCAGGGTTAAAAAAAAAAAAAAAAAAAAAAAAAAAAAAAAAAAAAAAAAAAAAAAAAAAAAAAAAAAAAAAAAATAATTTTTTTTGCTTAATAAAATCGAAATAATTAATCCATTTGATAAATGAGATATGTATAAAGTGCCGTAACAATTATTTAAGACATGGATGATATATATGACCCTTGAAATTATTTTTTTTTTATTTTTTATTTTTCCTTAGTGTAATGTATAGATATATAACATTTAAAATTTGATCCAAAAATATATATCTTACTCTCTCAAAATTAAAACTTGCCCTTCTAATTAAATTGAAAGTTCAACCCAAAGAATCCAAAACAAATAAAAAAAGCCACGTGACCAACAAGTGTTCGTATTAAAAACATGAAGATTGATCCAATAAACAAGTGAAGAAAATTAGTTTCATTAAGTCTCGATAGATATATTATCAAGACTAAATGAGAAGCTCAACAGATGACTTGATAGAATCTTGATCTATCGAAAATTACGATTTTCAGTTTTCCAGATTTGAGATTCTGCCCAAGCTTTTGTATTTGTTTAGATTTTTTTTATCTTTACAACCCTATACATATATAAAGCTTATTTTAAGAGCTGTCAGGTCACATGCGGATATAAAGACCAAGAGTTTATTTTTCTCTGTGAGAAGTTATTGCGTTTGTACACCATAGGGTTTTGTAACAAAGTGCTTCTTGATCTTCATTGTTGATAAAGTGAAGAACTTTGTAATTAATAGTATCTATTCAAGTTGCTGGAGTTAGTCACATATTAAGATCCATGTAAAAGAGTTAGTTACAGATTGTAGATTTGTGCATCAAGGGAAAGAAGACTACTATAAGATTAAGTTTAATTGGGTATTGAAGTAAAAGTTCAATTGTAAGTTGGTATTTTGGAATAGGCCAAGGTAGTGGTAAGATTCCTTATACTTATAACCGCTTGATTGTTGATTAGTGGATTTTTGGGAGTGGTGATCTTAAAATCACCTNAAAAAAAAAAAAAAAAAAAAAAAAAAACAACACTGCTTTTTGCTGGTTTTTGGGTTCTGCTGTGTATGTTGAAGTAATAATCATTCTGTACAATGTATTTTTGTTGGGCAACAATCTTGTGTAAATTAAAAAAAAAAAAAATTTAATAATGAATTTCAACCTATCTTCAAAAAATATATGTTTGGAGGTTTTTTTGTTGCTTGAACATGTGTCGTGCTTTGATACGTTAGAATCAATTTTTTGGAGGTTTGTTTAGTACAGAACTCATGCTAATGTCTCACCCGTTAACCACTACTATTTTGCTTCCCTTTAAATAGTAAAATAATGTAATTAGTAGGTGAAATAAAATAAGAGGTGGGTTATGAACAAAGCCTCCAACAGAAACATTAAGAACATTAAAATTAGTTCAAAAGTAATCCAAAATATTAGAGCTTGTTTAGTAGAGATATAAGTGACAAAAGAAGTAGTGAAGAATCACATGGGTTCGCTTTTAGTAGTGCTAGTAAAACAAGATTGGTGTGTATGTCACGATTGAAATTCAAAAGCAGGATGTTTGAGAAGATTAAAGCAACACATAAAATTTTTATTATTCATCCAACAATGCTAAATAATATGTCGATGAAGTCAGAGTAAAGTTAATGATGCTGCTAGAATAAAGACATCTAGTAATTGTAATAAAATTTAAATAGGTGTGTTCAGTAAAGCAAAGAAAAAGTCCAGCAATGCTATCAAATAGATTTAGCAAAATATCGTAAAGAGCTTAGCAAAGCTAAGTCTAGATGTTCAACAATCACAAGATAAAATATTTTTTATAGTCAAGTAATGAGTTGCCAGTCATGTCAGATAAGTAAAATTTACACAACGCAAACAAATATCTTCGGTACATTGACATAACCTTCTACAGTGAACTTTTATAAACATGATGAAAAGAGAAGAGCAAGTTTGAGAAGGGGAAGAACATAGCTTTGGGTGCTGCATTCCTTCAGGAGTTAAGCTGTCCTCTTATTTCTGTTGCTGGACGAGTATTATCTTTTTTTCTTTTTTTTTTTGGGGGGGGGGGTGGGGGGGGGGGGGGGGGGGAGTACTAGTGTACAGTACTGGTTGTTGCACACAACCATACACACACTTTCTATTTACATTAAAATCATGATCTCAAGTCACAATTTCAATTCAAATAAACATGGTACTTTTTTTTTATGGAGACCAATTAGTTAAGAGGAACAGAGAGTGATGTCTTAAAGCAAGTGATGAGCTATGATTATTGTCCATTTGCTGATTACTAATATAAAAAAGTAAGTTTTAAGGGTGGTGAGAATTGAAAATTCTAAAGGAGATAATGTCTGCAGAAATTATAATATGAGATGAAACGAATCGCGAAAAATAATAACATAGAGTACTGCACATATTATGTTGGATTGCATATTGAGTTGGTGGACATATACACGTAGCACGTACAAGATTACCATATATTGACTAGGATTTTTCATCCTAGTAAACTGTAAGTTGGTAAATTTAAAAGTGTTTTTTATTTACTTGATTCATGTTAACGCCCGATATTGCAAATGTACTTGTTAGTGCTGTACCTCGATATGAATGAATGGAGAAGAAACTGCATGAATTTGATAAACCTAGAGCCGTAAATGATCCTACAAAAATTCACTTCTCTAGCGTACATCTAAACATTTTCGAGTTGCCCTGATATCATGTTATCTACTTTTAAATCAAAGAAAAAAGATTCAGTTCATACCGACACGAGCCATTTTCCAAATGGGATAGATGCATTCTTGGCATCCCTTTTGAAATTTGAGCCAGGAAGATCTGCGATATTTTTCCTCAACAGAACTAACCAATTCTTCAGTAGCAGTTTCCTTTTTGAGCTCTTTAACCCATGTACCTTTCACACAACAACAAAGGATAACGATGGGTGACGTAGGACATAAATCAAAATAATTTTTTTTGCTTAATAAAATCGAAATAATTAATCCATTTGATAAATGAGATATGTATAAAGTGCCGTAACAATTATTTAAGACATGGATGATATATATGACCCTTGAAATTATTTTTTTTTATTTTTTATTTTTCCTTAGTGTAATGTATAGATATATAACATTTAAAATTTGATCCAAAAAATATATATCTTACTCTCTCAAAATTAAAACTTGCCCTTCTAATTAAATTGAAAGTTCAACCCAAAGAATCCAAAACAAATAAAAAAAGCCACGTGACCAACAAGTGTTCGTATTAAAAACATGAAGATTGATCCAATAAACAAGTGAAGAAAATTAGTTTCATTAAGTCTCGATAGATATATTATCAAGACTAAATGAGAAGCTCAACAGATGACTTGATAGAATCTTGATCTATCGAAAATTACGATTTTCAGTTTTCCAGATTTGAGATTCTGCCCAAGCTTTTGTATTTGTTTAGATTTTTTTTATCTTTACAACCCTATACATATATAAAGCTTATTTTAAGAGCTGTCAGGTCACATGCGGATATAAAGACCAAGAGTTTATTTTTCTCTGTGAGAAGTTATTGCGTTTGTACACCATAGGGTTTGTAACAAAGTGCTTCTTGATCTTCATTGGTTGATAAAGTGAAGAACTTTGTAATTAATAGTATCTATTCAAGTTGCTGGGGTGGAGTTTTTGCCTTACGAGAGGTTTTCCTTTTTTTTTTTTTTTTTTTTTTTGAAGAGTGAGAGGTTTTCCTTATTTGTCAATAAGTCACTATGTCAATTTAATTTTCGCTGCATTTAGTTTAATTGGTGATTTGCTGATGCCTTTACGATTTGCATGCAATTTAACCTAATTAATTAACTTGGGTAATTGAATTAATTAACAAAGTCAAGCAATCTTAACCCAACAACAACATTACTACAAGACTTCATAGATTATTTGTAATACTTCATATATTATGGAAAAAAATAGTACTAAAAATGGAACATCACCATTATGATCCTAATTTAGTTTGACATTTGTACTTTAAAAAATTTTGAAATATTTTTGAATTGTGCTAATGATTGTTAAAGACCAAGAAATTAAAATAATATATCAACTTATCTATAGAGTGGTTATGCTTGTATTTATTCTTCTTGTTTCTATTACAACCACAAAAGAAACATTTTAGTCATGAAGCAATAAAATGACTTTCTAACGGAATCTTTAATTTTATAAATAGAAAGAGGAATCATTATAGCATATAATATATAAGCAATCATAAAGATTTCGGGATTTTTTTTTAATTTAAAAAAAGGACTTTAATTTTGATAGGTCATAAATAGCTGAGTTTAAATGTATTAGGAAATAACTATTTTGGGTTTTTTCTGTTATTTAGATTTTGTTAATACTGAATAAATCATAAATGTTAGTTTTATTTTTGGTGTATATATAAGATTTAAAAGTACGGATAAAAAAAAAATTAAATACATATGTCCCGATGTTTGTATAATGTACGCTTAGCAAAACAAACAGGAGTACTCATGATGTATGTAGAACTCGGCCGGATATCCACCATTAAAGAAAGCTTGTGATTTGCAGCTAGACAATTGAGTAACACTTACAATGATAAATGATGCTCTTCCAGTCCAATTTAAGGTGGCAACAACTTTTGAAGACCGAAGGCTTACTTGCTAGGAGATGCAGAGGGGTGATTCCAAGCTCGTTCACAGAATAAGCAAGTGTATGGTCCAGTTCAAGTATTTCAAATGCCAAATCTGGGAAGCACAATAATTTAAAATTTAAATAGGCTTCAACAGTATTCCATTACTTTCTCAAAAAAAGAAAAAGAAAACAGTATTCCATTAGTTGCCCAATTTGACTATAGTCACGACTCACGAGTGTGTTACAAAATTTTCTAGAATTTTGTTACAAATAGACACAATTATTCAAGATGTTGATTAGAACAAGTGACAACCATTTGTTACATTCTCTGTATCTCAAATTAATGGAAGTTTGGCTTTGTAGTATACATAAATTCATAATTTGGTTTTGTCAAAAAAGTTTAGCAAAAGTATATACTCACCAAAATACTCCCAGCTGATGGCACAGTGAAGGATAGTATCACCATTCTTTCTTCTGTAGAGGGGATTGCTTTGGCCTTGTTTCAAATCGGGGGAGGGACAGAGGCTTTCGAGATAAAGGAAGTTTGGTTTGTGACCATGAGAAGTGGCTAAGAAGTGAGGGCTCTCACCAAAATTGTTATGAAATAAATCTTTAAGCACCAAATCTTGAACCTCATGAGAACCGCGAAGTGCTCGACCAAGGAGTATGCATATGAAAAATTTCCCAGTTGATGCCGCCACATGCAAAGGGGTATTCCCTATATTGTTTTTTGTCCATAGACCGAACTCCGAAACCTTGGTAATTACACTTACAAGTTTACGTACGATGTCTTCTGGGGCATTGGACACAGCTACGTGCAATGCTGTGTCCCCTGACTTGTTGATCCTGGCGGAAATGGCTTTGGTTTGGTGTTCCTCATACATATCAACAACCTTCTCCCATTCACCTGTCATTGTATTATTGTGCAAATCGATGGCGAGCTCATCATCATCCTGTTTCGCCCTATTTTCTGCCATTTTCTTTCTCACAACTGTGAAAAATGACCAAAAATATTTGATATACGAATAAGCCTAGCAATGCTGGTAATGTGGATAAGTTATCGGGCTATAAATAACCATAGGGGAGGGGATCAAGAGAGATGAACAAAAATCTTCAATTTGACTCTAGTATTTATTTTATTTATTCCTTGATAATTCAATAGATACAATGAGAATAATGTTTTTATTAGAAACACCAAAAGAGTGCCAGTTAAGTTATAAGATTCTTGTCTATTTTTTTCTTTATAAACTTTTATTTGTAGTCTCAATCAGCTCAATTAGTGAAATTTATTATTATTGAATTCATGGAATGAATGTTATATGGCTAGATTTATCGTATTTATATATATAATAATAATAATAATAATAATAATAATAATAATAATGATAACTTTGATTACTTTATAAGAAAAAAAAGAAAAATAAAAAAGAACATATGACATGTTGCCATTGGTTGAACGTCAAATGGAACACTCACATGTACGGGTACGACTGTATAGAAAATTTTTATTGAGCCATTGAAAGAGAAAAATAAAAATTTTAGAGAAAGAGAAGGAAATTATGAATAATTATTTTATGCCACATGCCAAGAAGAAAATTTTTATTGAGCCATCAAAAGTCATACATATATATATATAGAGAGAGAGAGAGAGAGAGAGAGAGAGAGAGAGGAATAATTATTTTTTATTCCAAGAATGGAGAAAATAAAGGAGTAATAACTGCTTTATGTTGAGAACTTGGCCCTTTAAATTTAAAGATGTCTACTATAAATTAAATTAGGTAACGTTATACAAAATGGAGACATTTTTTTTAAGCTATTGTATGTGTGTTTCACGATTTGTTTCGAAACTAACTTTTGTTACTTTGGATCTTAAAAGATATTGCACGTTGTTTCTGTTAAGAAGAAAAGTAAGAAGAGCATTGAGGCAGGTGAGCTTCACATGCAGGAGATTAGTGAAGGTTTGATGAAGGAAGAATTAGTTGATAAGGAGAAGCTAGGTTCAGACACGTGTACATTAGGCATTAATTAATTCCATAATATCTGCAACTAACTCCTTGATTCACGGATTGATTAGTTAGTTAGCTTTTCTGGTTTTTTTCCCCTGTTGTGCTTGCTCGTACGTATAAAAGCAAAGCTACTCTGTAAATTCATTTGAGATGCTCATTTCAATAAAAAGCAATCTTCTATTTACTTTTCTTTCTTGGGAGAAACAGAGAGATAGAGAGAGGTAGAGAGTGAGAGTCCACATTGAATGTGCAATTGTTTTACAGTTTCACCACTAACTTTTGTTACCTGGATCTTAAAAGCTATTATATGTGTGTTTTAAGATCTGTTTCGAAACTTTGGTTACTTGGATCTTGAGCTATCGAATGTATGTTTCATGATCGATCTGTCCCATCACAAACTTTGGTCACTTGGATCTTAAGCTATTGAATGTGTGTTTCACGATTTGTTTCGTGGAACATGTGTGTTTCATGATATGTTTCGAAATTATCGAAAGGTTTTGCACCGTAGAATTACTAAGTATGAGATCAATTTTAATTTTATGATTTATGAATGTCATATATTTTATGTGGTTTTTCAATAAATATTAAGAATTTCCTCTTATTTTGGATTTTTATAGTCAAATCTGTTAACTTTTATTTTATAATTAACATAGAATGAATTAAAAGAGTAAGTATTTAATTTTCTTGATTGAGAATACAATAGTGTATTATTTCCTCGGCCATTTCACATATTAGTAACTAATTAATATCATGATTAGATTCACCGTTCATGTAAGAAAATGAAGTACCATATATTTATGCTTCAAAAGTATCTAATAATTTTCTTGATTAGAATATATTTGCAAATATATTACTTGGTATCAAATGGGCATATTATTGTACTCTAAAATATTAAATAAATTTCCGTATTAAGTTTTACGAAGCTTACAACTTGGCATCCAAGCCTAAATTTTATAGAGTAATGCTATGAACACAAATTATTTTATAACATTTTTACAAACTGCTGATGTGGCTTTAACATTTTCTAAATAGTTATTGTAAGTAAAAATGTGATGTTAGTGATGGGTCCATATTAGAAATAGTAAAAGTTTGTCACATCAGCAGTTTGCAAAAATGTTGTAAATAGTTTGTGTCTGTAGCATTACTCAATTTTATATAACATGCATATCCTATATTACATATGAATTATTTTATCATAAGTCTTTGTCTTGTTTTACATTAAAATTTTCTTTTCACAAACTCAAGATGAGGGGCAATTTCTTCGAGAAATGATAGATGATTGTAAATATGTGGTGTCGGATCGTGAGCATAAATAGCAAGAAAATAAGAAAAAGTTAAATAAAATAAATAGGTGGCTCATGTAAAGCTTACAAATAGTAAAAAAAAAAAAAACAATAAATTAGTTTATAATTGCATCCCAAATGGGCATGAAAGCCTTAACCTAAACTCATTATAGTTATATTTTCTTATAGTCAGCGAAGTTCTTTTGTTTTTTTTGTATTTTGATTTTCCAATACAAGAACTTCGCTTTTATATTAGAAGGAAGCTTTAGCATTTGTTTTACCTCTTTATTCTTCTTGGCTTCTTGCTGTTCTATCAAAGTATTGGGAACATAAAGTTCTTTTGTTCTTTTGTTATCAAAGTACTAGGAATATAAGTTGTTGCGTGTTCCACGTTTGTTTTACCTCTTTATTCTTCTTTCTCTTCTAGCAAATTAAGTATCGGGGACATAAAGTTCTTTTGTTATTTTCTTTACAGACATTTGCTTAGAGTGAAATATAAAATTGTCCTCCATGATTGTGTTCATCAAACTTGGATCTTAAATAGTTGCGTGTTCCACGTTATGTTTCAAAATTAGTTCTCTTAAAAATGTTGCACCATAAAAGATTAAATTACTTATGCTCAATGTATGATAAGGAATCCTTTGAGGCTTGAACCATGAATGATGTAGGAAAAAATATGGGATAAATTTTTTTTAATGTAATTTTATATTTTTCAAAGATTACTTTCTTTTTTCTTATATCAATAGATATTTTTCTGGTCTTATTTCCAAATTATGTTTTATGGAATTGATAAATTAACAAGTGTTGTGTGGTACGATTGTCCACACCTAACGGATACCCGTTAAAATGATAGATCTGACTAGGCCAAAACCAAGATTTGACCAATCTGATCAATGCAGCGGTTGACGGTGCTCTCATCATTTGAAATCTGATGGCTTTGGGTTGAGTGACAGATTGTTGCAAGAAAACTTGAATCCAACCGAGCCATTAAAACCGTGGTTCCTTCGAGGTTCACTACAAAAAAAAGACCTATTGTGGCGGGCCAAAAAGCGCTGCTAAAGCCTCAAAAACCACCGCTAAAGGTACATTTGACCTTTAGCGGCGGGTGCTATTGCGGCGGTTCTTCCCCGCCATTGTTGCGGTGCCACTATAGATCTATTGCGGTGGTAACAAAAAGCGCCGTTGTAGATACAGCTTTTAGCGGCGGTTTTGGTTTATTGCGGCGGGCACAAAACCGCCGCCATATGTTCTTTCCCACTTGAAGTGATCTAATCGAGTTTATGTTGAGCACAAACCCAACTCGTGGATACCCTAGTGTACAGTGATGAATATCTCTACGAGTCTAGCAAATATAACTAGATATTTAAATTCATGCTTTTTCTCATTATGAATGATAATAAATTCTCAATTACATTTGAACGCACCTTAACTCAAAACAATGTTGTTATGAGATTTTGTTGTACCTACGAAATTTATCTTACTTGGCATGTCTTCCATTTGGAGCTTGGATATACACGTGTAATTGAAATCTCACATTAAATAATAATGTAAATAATGAATATTTAATATAACATTTTTGAACTTATACACATTAAGCATAGACCTTTTGGGTTAAGTGCATCTTTATATATTATATTAACTACTCAATGTGTCTTCCCTATGTGTTATCTCCCTAACAAATGGTGCAGGGCAAGGTGGCAAGGTTATCAAGGTCCCTTTCGCAGCTAGAGCAGGGATGAGGTGTGTGTACTTGGAACTCTCACAAGTATATGGATCGCGCAAAGCCCATAAAACCCATGTATACAATTTTGGAAAAAGGCCCAACAATGGAGTATTGCTATTGGTGCTGGATAACGGTCTGGCACAAGGTTCCCACGGATGAGTTGTGGAATTGAAATGTGGTTCCCATGAATGACATATGAGAGGCCCATAGATGACACGTTAACGAAAAAAAGGCCCATAAGGCAAGGGGGAGTGAGCAAGACTTGTTGTTCATGGCCCATATATAAGTCTTAAAGCTTACAGAGAGGTATAGACTCACACGTGAGGGGAAGGTTGTTGGATATACACGTGTAAATGAAGTCCCACATTGAATAATGATGAGATGAATGAGTGATTAATATAACATAATTAAGTTTATACACATTGGGATTAGGTCTTTTAGGTTAAGTATATGTTTCTATATGTTATATTAACTACTCAATTAGAGGCTCCTCAAGATGTTATCTTCCTTAGGGCTTGTTTGGATTGAGGAGGAGGGAGGAGGAGTGGATGAAAGTAGAGTAGAGTTAGCTGAAAATAGGCTAATTTTGGGCTAAATCTACTTTACTCTACTCTCACTCCCACTTTCTCTCCCTCTCCCTCAATCAAAACGTACCTTTAGAGTTCATTCTCATGGATGGAAGATCCTTTGACCCCATCAAGGGGTTTTTTTTTTTTTTGGAGATATATACAAAGTTCTTAGTTAAATTAAAGTCATTTTATGATAATGGATGATAATGGTTTTTAGACTTGGACCATTCAAAGAACCATAAAAATGAGAGATTCAAGTTTTTGAAGTTGGATCGAGGTCAAATCGTGATGACGTCATAATTAATTTAATAATTATTTAAAAAAAAAAATATATATATATGATATATATATTAAATTAGTAAAAATATAAAGATTGACTAAAATAGTCCAAATAAATGTATTTTTCTTATCATAACTTTTATAAGGCAAATAAGAAATATTAATTCCTATATGCTAGCGAGGGAGGTGAAATATTTTGATACATATCAATATTGGTGTACCATAAATAAATAAATAATATATATATATATATATAGACACACACACACACACACAACATTTTTGTTAAAGTTCAAAATTTTTGTAATGCAAGTCTATGTCTAAATTACCTTTAATTCATATCCCGCCATTTGACAATCTAATAAATTGTTTTCATGAGGCCTAATGAAAAGGTTAAGAGATGTTAGAGATATATATTAGACATATATTAGCTCAATGTAAAAGGCCCAAACCCAATCCTACTTGTACTAGTAGTCTAAAATTTAGTCACCTATATATACTCATATTAGGGTTCATTGTAACACAGGTTATTGTACTATACTCTTATACAATAAAGATGTAACCCTTAAGGGATTCCTCCGTGAATGTAGGTTGATAAGGCTGAACCATGTAACTCTCGTGTTCTCGGTGTTCCTATTCTATGCTTCACCTTCTGCATTCACTCTAGCATACACAACATGGTATAACATATCACGTTGCTAATAATATATTTAACAAGAGAGACGGTTAAATGGTCAAGTATTTCCTATGAGAAAAAAAATAATGAAGCTTCAACCCCAATAAAACTTTAAAGATAGATCCATTTCCCATGACACAACTCAACAAGGAGGGTGGAGACCATAGCAAAATTCTTCGCCAACAACCCATGAAGACCTCGTCATCAGGGAGGTGAGTGGTTAAGCAAAACCTCTAAGTCCTTTTCACTTGTGGCTGCATTCGTTGCCACCATTGCCTTTATAGCATCAATCACTGTCCCAGGCGGTGTCAAGGGCAGTGGCACACCAATCCTCGAAAGCCATCAAGCATTTGACATCTTTGCTGCATCCTCACTTGTTGCCCTAGGCTTCTTAGTAACTTCCTTGTTCTTGTTCCTTTCCATTCTCACTTCCCGATACCAACAAAACAATTTTTGTAGTGACTTGCCCAAGAAACTTCTGTTTGGTTTAACTTCGCTCTTCGTATCCCTTGTGTCGATGTTAATCTCTTTCTGTGGAGGACATTTCTTTGTGCTTAAGGATAAACTTAAGAACAATGCACTTCCAGTATATGCAATTACATGCCTGAAGGTAATCCTTTTCGCCATAGCACAGTTTTTGCTTTACTTTGATCTTTTAAGGGCAATTTACAAGAAGGTGCCTTGACCAAGCTACAATGTGGATTGATCTCTCTGTAGGGTGTTTCTATTTTACATTCTACAACTTAATTTGAGCTTGTTTGAATGTTTTTACTTTTTCTATTGGTTGAGTTTCAAGGTTTGATTCAACGTTGAATTCAACTGTTTGTTTTGGGTGTATTCTATGGGACAAAGTTTAACTACAAAATTGGTTGTAATCTAAGACTACAACATTTCTAAATATTTTTTATTTAAGGTAATTAATAAATCCACCATTGAATTACATCTTTTTCTTATATTGTCCATGCTTGCAAATTTGCTAAAAAATTAAAGATCAATAGATATGTTATCAATAAATTGTATAAATTGCAAGTTTTTGTAGTTTAAAATTATGTATAAAATATAAGCTTATAGATCATATTTTAAATAATATTCGATTGACATAAAATTCGATATGCGTATTAAGAGCGTAATTCGACCGTTAGATTTTCAAAATAGGTAGTAATATTTATTTTATTAAATAATGTTGTAGCCTATCAATTTTGTAATTAAACTTTATCTGTCATGTAATTATGTCTACGAGTGTGTTTTTACTGAGACTTTAACCATTTGAAAATGTTTTGTTATGAGTTCAATAATTGAATAATTAAGTGTTTTCTGATTCTCTCACCCCCATTAATAAAGACACTGAACTATATAAGTTCTTTATTGACTGAAAAGGTAGAAAAAGTCTAACGAACTATACAAGTTCTGAATTTGTTCTCTAAGCGTACATCGCCAATAGTTCGAGTCATAGGGAGCAGACCATTGACATAAGGCACAACCCATATGGAAGAAACAAAACACCAGCTGCTTCCAACTCGAGCATGTAGTTGGAGGAATTTTTATTTTATAATTATATAGTTATAATAATTTTTAAAAATTAGTATTTATTTTTGTAATTATTATTACTCTTTCCTAAAAATAAAAAAGTAATTATTATTACTCAATTGTCAAATTACAAATCACGAACTCTTATTAATTACAGAGATCCGAGAATAAGTACCTATGTTCCTGGTGGAGCCGAAACCCTCCTTCCCCTAAGCAAAAAAGATGCTATTGCCCATTACCTTAATATAAGAAGTTATTAAAATATAATAACTTGTTTATTGAAAATATTTTTTTCTAACTCTCTTAATGTAGTTATTATTATTAGCATTAAAAAAAATGCTTCTATATGCAATGTAACCTTAAAATTATAAAATTGTATATTATCACAACTCCTAATTAATTAAGTAATGTGCCGGGTCATCAAAAAAAACTAAGTAATGTGCCAGGATTTGATTTAAAAGGAGGGAAAAATTCATATACGACATTTGCAATCACTCACGTGCATGTCAATATAAAGTGTCTTTTGCAACATTTCAAATTATAATGTCAACTTACAAATGTGATGATTTTTAGTAGTTACATAAATACCAAATGTTGCTTACATAATCTTCTGTTATTTTGTTTAATATGGACTCATAAATATTTAAATTGTAATAATTAAAACTATACAACGAACATTTTTATATTTGAAACTTTTGAGTTTAGCTACAATATTACACTTAATTTGAAATTCAATATTTAATTATCTACGATATTACACTTTATTGTTTATTACAAAAAAGAAATTTGAGATCCTATTATCATTTGTTTTCCAATTTATAACAATAGTGTATTTTTCTCTCTCTCTTCAATTAAAACTCTTGCTATTTTCTTTTCTTTTCTTTTTTTCCTTTACTTTGTTTTCTTCTATATGTTTTAAACCATAATAGGTATTGATAATATATGTTTATTAACAAAGATAATTAAAACACTTGTGTGTTTCAAATTGCTTAAAAGAGTGTGTTGTGTCATGTGTGTAATATAATTTACCATTTTCCTTAAAAGTTATTATAGGTTTTGAGTACAGTTTGCAGTGTAATTTGACGAAAAAAAAAGGCTTTACCAGTGCTTCAAAAATGCCGCTATAATGCTGGCATAGGTCAGCTATACCTGCGCTTTCCTTGTTGTCTTTGAATAAATACATATTTAAATAATTATTAGCCTTAATTCTTTTTTTTTTTTGGGGGTTAGGGGACCCACATGTTCAATTGACGGGTGAGGATTTAACGAGGAGTCTTGGATTGCTTGGATAACTGTCAGTGCATCACCTTCTAATAATAAGGTCTTGAGTCATTTCTGTTTTGCTTTCCTTGTTTCTGCTATCAATAGATCGGTGCATTCTATTAATTCAATCCAGATAAACTCTACCTCTGCCTTGTGGTCTCTACCCATCAAAACTAGGCTGGCCTTGTAGTTTCCAATTGTTGCTTGCATAAAAATTCTATTGTACATACTAGGGAGGAAGGGGAGTTCAGATGCAAATATTTTTACTTTCTTGGGCTTTGTATTCCTATGTTTCTTGGTGGTTCCTATAAACACATATAATTTGCTCCATAATTTTTATGGGGTCAGGCATTTAATTCCTCTGATTTGATCACATTAATTGTTCCTGTTAATCCAAATTTCATCACATGCAAGACGCACCAAACAATATGAAGTTTTTTTCCTCATTTTGTGGTATATTGAGAGCCTTTGAAGGGTAGTATTACTTGGATCCAATCCACAATAGTTTGAATTCGAAGTTCATAGAATCAAATTGGCCATGGAGAGAGACCATGTGATTCTAGTGATGGGGCACTCTATAAATAGGTACTCTAAGGTTTCTATTTCTTCATTGCCTAGAGGACGAGTTGTGCATCGATCCTATTGTGAACTTTTCACTTAAAACTGGCCTGGTGGGGAGGATTCTCCAATCTCCATGCTATCTTTCACATCAGAAGCTTCAATCCTTCATGAATTTTTAGTTTCCGTAGAGCTTTCCAATTGCACTTTGTCAAGTGGGCCTGTTTCATTGAATCGCTCTTTTCGGCCCAGCCAATAGTCTGGCCTTGATGAGTAGGGGCCTGAATTACCGTTTACCCAGTTGAGCTCGTCAAAAAAATCTTAATCAGAAAGGTGGTTTGACAAGGAGCTTGTCTTTGGGCTGTCTCCTTGTCAAACCACCTTTCTGATTAAGATTTTTTTTCTCTATCTCATTGACCATTGGGCTGGGTTGCTTTGTATAAGGTCCGACACTTGTTAACATCATTGGAACAAAAAATGTTGTTAAGGGCCTTCTAAAGACTAAAGAGGGTATCCAGGTTGTTTCTATAATTAATGTCAAGCCCAGTTCCATCACCAACCATCCAGAATGATCCTTTGAGAAGTAGATAAAATTGTTAGTGACAAATTTTTAAACAACAAATGAATAGGCCGAAAAACTAAAACTCAGCCCAAGGAACCCATCAATAGCACAAAGCCCATGGATTTGGCCCATAAATTGATTTAGTTCAAACCACCAGGAAATGTAATTAATTGGGTGAACGAGTAGGCTTGGCCAGTGGTCACATGGGGACAATCGTACCCTAACGACAATGGCTTTCGTTTTCAACTTTTCAATCCTGTAATGACTTCAATCATACACTTGTCTACCTATTATCATTGCTACTCTTACCTAGCGACGCATTAATCAACTCACCTTGCTTCATAGATACTCCTTATCAGATTTCTAATTAGTCCCCAACACTGGTGCCACACACCATATCAGTCCAAATCTTGCTAGTATTCACATGATGAAGTAAATTCTCCGAAGGATATATAATGATTGCATTATTTTTCTTTCTCTAAGGTTTTGTACCATATACATTTTTTCTTTTGCAAGATTATAATGAGGCAATCATAAGATATTTGATGAGACATAAAATATCCTAGTGAGTAATTCCCTAAACCGACTAAAGTATCTTTATGTATGTGTTAGTTCAGATAAAAATGTGTGTTTTTTTTTACTTATATTTTGTATCAATCGATGATATTAGATGGCCACTTGAAGGAGCTTATATGTAATTTCATTTTTCAAATTTTTTTTTTTTTGGTCTTATATTGCTATTTCCTTTATCTTACAACAGTTTTTCTTTTTCTTATCTTGCTATTTCGTTTATCTTACAACAGTTTAACTTCTACAAAAGTGAAGTTTTCAGAATAAGGGGGAAAAGATTTAAAGAAAAAGAAAGCTGTGAGCTTATGGTAAAGGGAAAGATGCTTCTACTTTGCTCATGTCGGTAATATATATATATATATATATAGCACATTACTTTCGTCTTTCTCTCTTTTAAAGAAATCTCCCTCTCTTCCCCAGTTAAGATAAAGAAAAGTTCAATGTGAATCATGAAACACGGGCATGCAGAAAATTTATTTTCCTAATTCACGTGAAACTTGTAATACATGTAACTTAAAATAGTAATTAAGGAGGAGGAATTTTGTTCGTAGATAACTTGAAAAGCACGTATCTAAACATTAGATGTAAATATTTGAGACAGATTCATTATCAGAAGCAAAGTGGATTACATGTTACTTAATTAGGGTTCTGATATGAGAACCATCTTGGAGGAAACTTAATCTTCTATTTCATCTTAACCAGATAGTTGCATGATGGTTTTGATTAAATGCTTTACAATTTTTTCTAATGGCTGGTTTAGATTTTCAATAAATCTATATATCCTTACTCATTATATGCCCGTTGCAGTGGACACTGATTTTTTTTCTTCTATTTTTTAATGTGAATCTAGATTAATTGCAAAGCATATTAACAAGTTTTTTTTTTCCTTCTTAGTCAACACAATTGTATGTTAGGCTGGAAAGTGAAAAGTCCGACTATGAGCTACAAGACATCTTTTTTAGGAAAATTCTATATTCTTACCACTACCAGTTTTGAGCATAAGTAGTCTTTCCTCTTTTCTTTTTTTCTTTAGTCCTTTACTTTTTTTTTTTTTTCTCTCTCTCTCTCTCTCTCTCTCTCTCTCTCTCTCTCTCTCTCTCTCTCTCTCTCTCTCTCTGCGCTTTTTACCGTGTTCATAAATGGAAATAGGCTTAAGAGTATAGAACCAGTACATATTGCCATTTTTTTTTTATAAATTCCACACAGATCCTATCTCTAGATCAAATTTATTTTCACTGGTCTTAAAGCATATGTCCTTCTCGAAAAAGTCTGCATTCCCCTACCCTACTCTTCTTCTTTAAAAAAGACAAGGTTAAATTCTATTGCTAAAGAGCTGTGACAAAGATTCATTGTGCTGTTTAATGTGAAACAGAAGATATAAGAGGGTTAGATCTTATATATGAGGATCAATTTTTATTGTCTACTTAATTATTTTACTATATAATTTTTGTATTTTAAAATTTAGGTTTTTATGTCCTTATTTTAATTGTTTTTTAGGGTTTTCTGAACTAAATTAAAGTTTTTCTAGAGTAGTATACTAGTTAGGATCAATCTAAGACTACTGTTACATTGTAATTAGGTTTTATAAAGCCTATATATTGACACCCTAATTAAATTGTAAACGAAAAAAAAAAAAAAAAAAAAAGATCTTGCTCTAGCTTGACATAAACATTTAATCTATAATGAATCAGGAAAATAGAAAAATGTCAATATATATTGGATTTTTGTTTTCGTTTACAATTTAATTAGGGTGTCAATATATAGGCTTTATAAAACCTAATTACAATGTAACAGTAGTCTTAGATTGATCCTAACTAGTATACTACTCTAGAAAAACTTTAATTTAGTTCAGAAAACCCTAAAAAACAATTAAAATAAGGACATAAAAACCTAAATTTTAAAATACAAAAATAATATAGTAAAATAATTAAGTAGACAATAAAAATTGATCCTCATATATATATATATATATATAGATAAAGAAAATCTCAATAATTCGGCACAATCCAAATTCTTATCTTTGCGTTTTATTTGATTTGAATCAATAACTAATAACTAACTCTTTTTTTTTTTTTTTTTTTTTGTTTATAGTTTACATCCAAAAAATTAATGAACTTTGATATGTAAATGAAATTGTAGAGGTAGTAGACCCAGTAGTACATATTTATGTATATATTGGGCCGAGGGCCTAATCCGAGGACATTAAGTATTCCAAGGACGGGAAAACACTGTCAGAGGAGTTTGTGTTAATGAATGAAGGGGTGAGGTATGGTCATGAAAGTCCAAAAAAGTGATCCGAGGAGGAATGCTTCCTCGGCTGAGCAAAGCCGAGGTCAGAAGGTGCGGTTTGACATCAAAAGCAACGTTCTAGACAACTCTACTGATGAGCATAAGTATCAGGAAGGAATAGGACAGAGGAAGGCTATGAAATATCTAAGGGAAAGTTGTTACCACCGCATTAAATGCTCTGTAGCAAACTTTCTGGCCACATTAATGAGGAAGTGATACCTGAACAGTAGTTTTCATCCTTATAACTACTTTCCAAAGATTTCAGGATGGTGCTGATGTGATAGGGATCAGCATCGACAATGTAATCTACACGTGGAGGTTAGAGATGGAAGGGGGAAGAGAGTATAAAATAGAAGGGATGCCCTGAGAAGAAGAGATCGGAGAATTGAGAGAGAAATATTGTAGCAATAAGAACTATACTTGTAATCAACTTCAAGAATTATATATAAGAACTGATCTCCTCGGATTGTGCTGATGATGATTTTCATTAGATACAACCAGTCTATTTTTACTTTATTGTCATTTGGATCCACTATAATTGCTACCAAACTTATTAAAGCCTAGTTTTTCAACTCATTTTCTACAAATTCATTGTATTGGGCTCTTTGGACCTAAACCTTTTTAACTTTTGGGCTTAAGACTCAAATCCGGTCCTTATAGAAATCCTTGGACTTATCAATCCTATCTTCACCACATTTTTTAATATGATTAGATCTTCCATCATATTCCTAACGATTCTCAAGTTAACATTATTTTTGTTTATCCATTCAATCAAATCAAAATTCTCTTTAACCTTTTGAAAAACTTATGAAATATTGCCTTCATCTCAAGCTCAACTTGTGGCAAGACTTCATTTTTGTTCAACATCATCGTTACTCAATTAAAAAAGTTGGGTTCACATTCTAAGCATTATCCCCTTTACATTAATTTTGAATCTTTCAAGCATTTTGTTGTATCATTTTCAAGCTTATTTGAGACCAAGGGATATAATTATTTTTAATTAAAAAAAAAAAGGAGTAACTAATCTATGAAGAAAAAGGGCAATACCACTCACTGATGCTCATGCGGAATACTAGTAGCAACTTAAAATTTCAAGGATCTTTGCATGCTTAAGCAAAGAAATCTTCAAGTCAAGGGTCCAACCTATTATTTGCAAGTTGGCCTTGGCCATATAAGCAAAACATTTTGCATGATTATCCTAATTCCTACTACTACAATAATTTCCACAACTTTGATCTCAACCTGTTTCCATGGCGAGTTGTAAGTAGTTAAAAAAGAGAGTAGATTTATTTGGATCCATAATTCCACAATTCACAAGTTACCTACGTCCGTGGACAAATTATGACAAAATTGTAAAAATAATTGTGGCACCAGACTTACTCATCACATATCAATTTGTATACAGATGTGACAATCTTTCAATCTCAGTGCAGGTGCGACAATATCCATGACACTGCAAAGCTTTTCACTTTTATACTTTTTTTTTTCTCTATTTTAATTTGTTGTTTTGTTCTTGGCATTTTTTTAAAAAAACAATGTTAGTTACACACAGTTTACACAATACACACCAGAGGTGAAATCATATTTTGAAAACATGATTGTATAATTTAACAATTATAACTAAAATTGTGTTTTCAAAATGCGATTTTGCCTTGTAAGTGGTTGGGTGCTCTTCGGCGTGTGCAATAACAGTTTCCGTGCTTTATATTCCTATTAATTTTGGTGTGTTATTTGTCTTTTCCTGTTGAAAAAAAGGGGCAAGTTCTCTCACTCACTCTCTCCTCTCCCTTGTCGTTATATATATAGCTCATAAGCTGACAACACATTTCCATTATTGCGAATGCGAGGTACAAAATCCTGTGATCTTTTCTTAATTCTTATATCTAATATTTTTCATGATTTGTTCCTAGTAGGAACAAAGAAATGGAAGAAGATAGGCCGGAAGGGGATCACGTTGAGCTCGCCCTCAATTTGTACAGGAATACCATGACAGGTGATTGGGGGAAGGTTGTTGAGATGTATAAGCAACACACATTATCAGCCATTGAGGCCAGGATCAACACATCAGGGGACACGGCATTGCACGTAGCTGTCTCCATTGCGCCAGAACATATTGTTAAAGAACTTATACAATTAATTACCAACTTTTGGGTGCCCCTTCTACAGTTAAAAAACAAGGAAGGGAATACTCCTTTGCATGTGGCAGCATCAACGGGGAGATTGAACATATGCATCCTCCTTGCTGCAAAGTATGACAGTTTTTCGGAGGTTAAAGATTTGGTGGTTAAAGAATTATTTCGTAACAAAGCCGGTGAGAGCCCTCTCTTCTTAGCCGCTTTTCATGGTAACAGACAAATCTTCCTTTACCTGCACTTTTTACTCTTGAAAGCCTCCGACAAAGACCTTAAATCAATCGATCCTGCCTACAGAAGAAATGACGGTGAGACTGCCCTTCACTGTGCCATTAGGTGGGAGTATTTCGGTAAGCATTTTGCTTAACTTCTTTTCATACTCCTGTTAACCATATATTCTGAGTATATTCTTGTGCATTACTGACTGGTTTTAATTATTATGGCTAACAGATTTGGCGTTTGAGATACTTCAAGTGGAACCTAGTCTTGCTTATGCTGTGAACGAGCTAGGAATCACCCCTTTGCATCTCCTAGCAAGTAAGCCTTCAGTCTTCAAAAGTGGTTCTCACCTTGGATGGTGGAAGAGCATCATATATTATTGTAAGTATTACTCAGTTGTCTAGATTCAAATCACCAACTCTCTTCAATTTTGGAGATCGAAGTTGTACCTACATTACACGAACTTTCTTTCGTTGTTGTCCATTGTCCAACATCACCTATCATTATCCTTTGTTGATGTTTGAAAGGTATATATGTTGAAGAGCTGGAGCACGAAACTGTTCGTAAAGAATTGGTTGATTTAGTCACTAAGGGGTCTTCTGTAGAAGACATTACTCACAAATTCCCAGAGAATTACCAAACATGTATTGCGTTCTATCAAGTGCTGTTGAAGATGGCTCAATCCGGTATGGAATGGGTCTTGTTGTTCTATCAAGTGCTGTTGAAGATGGCTCAATCCGGTATGGAATAGCTCTTGTTTTTTTACCGTTAAAATTATGTGGTTAAATGACTAAATTTACTATATCTCAATAATAACATGGTATAAGAGAATAAGATCCTAAGTACAATTCATGTCTCTTTTCCACTCTACTTCTCATTTAAGCTTTTAGGATAATGATAAATATCCCACCAAGTTTTTGAGATAATCGGCAACATTTACTTTAATCAAAAGTTATTGCAAAAGTAGTGATAAAATATGAGATTAGGGAAACACAAGAATGTTCAGACCAACGCTTAGGGAATAAGCTTTTCTAGTATCATTTAACTTTAGATTTGTAAGATTCATGGTGTTGCCTTTTCAATTATTTGATTTTTTTTTTCTTTTTTAAGAATCATGTCAGTGATTTTATTAAAAAAAAATTATAGAAGTAAGACAATAATATTGAACACACAAACTAAATATATAAGAAGTGGGGCATACCCTACAACTTAGAATACAAAAACAGCAAGGCTAAGAATTGTAACACACTAGCATACTATGCCATATCATGTTATAATATTTCAAAAATTGCTTGTGTCACTGTATTGTACACATACCTGTGTTTGTGTCTGTGCATTCTAGCACATAATACGTTGCCATGCATAAGAGCCTCTCTATTATAATTTGATTCCAAGAATGTGCTACGGGGATGGTAACTCTTTGCTTTTAAGACCCGGGGTGGAAGAGCGGTTTGGTTGTGGATTGCCTCCAACATTGTTTTGCTAACAAGCATGCAGTCGTTGAACGATTGAAACTCACGAATACCTTCCATTTGCCTTTGTCCGACACAATACCATATTGATGTCTCTAATTAATCATGTGCAAAATAATAATAATAATAAATAAATAAATAATTTCAACAATTTTTTTTTAAATTTTTTTCTAGCTTTATTACATAAATGAATTAAACGGAATAATTGAAACTTCAACTTATACAACAGAACCCAAAAACCCCGCATGAAAATATTGTTGATTTATTTTTCTCTTCTTTAGGTTTGTAACCGAAGTGCTTTCCTTTTTCTAGTGATTGAAAGATGCAAAAGTAAGAATGAAGATGTAGAGAATCCCAACGCACAGAAGGTTACTGGCCAATCAGAACAAAAGGGCCG
>NW_027069724.1:234969-238810 GCF_002906115.3 Quercus suber | reverse complement strand
TTTTTTTTTTTTTTTTTTTTTTTTTTTTTTTTTTTTTTTTCTTTTTTTTTTTTTTTTTTTTTTTTTTTTTTTTTTTTTTTTTTTTTTTTTTTTTTTTTTTTTTTTTTTTTTTTTTTTTTTTTTTTTTTTTTTTTTTTTTTTGCTTTAGTTAATTTCTTCTTATGTTGCCACACATAAACTTTTGAAAACCCATATTTTTCTATTCCATCATTCTGTTATATATGTGTGTATATATATATATATATTAATTGAATTTAAATTTTATAAGGATTCTTTATTTAATTTCCTATATTTACACCCTCAATTAAAATTTTACTATGTTTTATTTTCTTTAAATGGTAGACTAGATAATTTAATATATAAACACATTCATAATAATGATTATTAATAACCACCATAATTATTAAATTCTATATTTAAGAAATTTTTTTTAAAATAGTAATATTAAAAAAAAAAATTGTTGTGCATGAGTTAGTGATTTTTTTTTTTTTAATACTAAGTATTTTAGCTCGCACACGCAAAGGGGAGAGGGGAGAAGGTTTTAAAGAAATAAACAATGGTGTATATCCAATAGTGATTCTTATTTGTATATATTAATACACGCAGTTTGTAAAAGACAACATGCCGCAACACTTTTGCTATTAGGTTAACAAGGAGGGCATGACCCCAGAAGAAATCTTCAATGAAACACATGAGGAATTAGTAAAAAGTGGAGGCAAGTGGCTAAACAAAACCTCTGAATCTTGCTCAGTTGTGGCTGCTCTCATTGCAACCGTTGCCTTTGCCTCGTCGAGCACTATTCCAGGCAGCTTCAATGAAACAAATGGGGCACCAAACCTTGAAAGCCACTCGATGCTCACCATCTTCGCTGTCTCCTCACTCGTCACTCTTTGCTTCTCCATCATTGCCTTGTTCTCGTTTCTTGCCATCCTCACTTCTTGGTATGAACAAAAAGATTTTCATAGAGACTTGCCAAATAAACTTCTACTTGGCTTAACTTCTCTCCTTGTATCCATTACATCAATGTTGATTTCTTTTTGTGCTAGACATTACTTTATGCTTAAGAATAAATTGAAAGACAAGGCCTTTTCGGTATATACAGCAACATGCCTGCCGATAGTCTTCTTTGCCATACAACAGTTACCACTCTACGTTGATATTGTATGGGCTATTTTCAAGAAGGTGCCCTGATCAAGCTATAAGGCTATTTCTCTCTAGGGGTTTCTTCTGCATTCCAAAAACTTTTTATTTTTTAATATTTGTACTTCTTCTATCAATTGGGATTGATGGTGTGCTTAAGGATTGAAATATGGGATGCATTGTTTTGCTATTTTAAATTAATTTGGGATAAGATGTGTTTTTGGGCTTATGAGTTCAATAATTGAATAATTTTAGTTTCTTGAAAAATAAAATTAATTGAATAGTTTATGTATTTTAGTGAATCAATGATAGTTACTCCTTCCTCTCATATGATAGTGAATTCTATTAATTTTTTGTTATTGATAATTTCAATAAATACAAGAAGGGAAAGAGGCTTGAACTCTAAATGTTTTCATTGAAAACACCAAGAAAATGCCAACCAATATATTCTAGTTTGTTCAACTGATAAAGTCTCTTGTCATTGATAAGAGATCTAGGATTCGAACCACATCTACACTAAAAACCGATTGATATTTTAGTCTGATGATAAGAGCAATTATTATGTAATAGATGTTATAGGTGAAATTCTATTCTATTTATATGAAAAAAAAAAAAAAAAAAAAAGACGCTATTCAATTGAGCTATAGAGCCTTGTTATTTGAAGACAATGGGTTTGACTTAATATTTTAATCACCAAAGTCCATTTAAATTTCTTAAAACTTATGTAACTAAATCGTACTTACAAAAACTATTATCTTAACAACTAATAAATCACTTAATATTTTGACAATATAGTTTTAGTTTTATCCTTAAAAAAAACCTCTTAAAAAAAATCTCATAGTAGTCAACAATATAAATACTAAAATAGGTTCCTCATCATTTCAAGTCACTTGAAATGATGAAAGTATATTTCACCTTTGTGATTTTTTAACAATATTTATTTATTGGATCTATAGAGTATTTAGTGTTTTCTAATTTCTATAAGAACGATTAATTTGTATAATTATTTATTACGAGAGAGATTGTTTCTCCACTTAAATCATGTCCTTTTGGGCACCCATATAAGCTTTTATGAATAAATGACTCAAGTGATGCCCACAAATAGTAAAAAAATAATAATAATAAGTGGGCTTATAAGTACTTTCCAATTCTATTCGGTAAACAAAAACAGGAAAAAAGAAAACTAATTAAGTAATGAATGAACTAAACTAACAAGATTTTAGAAGAAAATAATAATAATAGTTTCCGTTGTAGCTCACCACTGACCTACTTACTCAAAAAAGTTTCAATTTCTCATATAAATAGCAGTACCTAATGGTGAATTTTCAATTTCCCAAACGGTAGCAAATGAATGAATCATTCAAATTTCACATCTTCCTCCTCCTATTGGTGATTCTTTTGCCAACGCGCTCTAATGGAGAATCATCGACGTGTGTGATGGTCTACAAAGAAGGCAGTGCTCCCGCTGTCTTTTAATCCCCAAAATGCCCCAGCTGGAAGCTCTCGAATTACGCTTCCACCACCACCACCGTAACCACTACCATAACTGACGATCCTTGCCAATTAATTGGCGATACTTCAAGATTGCAGAAAGTCCCAAGAGGATTGCACTATCTATGCCCTTGATATTCGCATCCCTTTTCTTGGTCTCTCTCTGGATTTTTGTTGTTAATTGCATTAATACCATTCTATTTAGCATAGATTGTAGCAAACACCCCTAAGTACTTCCATTTTGTTTCCTTTTAGGCCAATTTTGGTTGCTTGCTCAGGATTTTCAATTGCTAAAGATTTTTTGAGAGTTAATTAAAGCTACGAGAGATAGATTATGTTTGTTGTGGATATAGTTAGATCTTGAATTTGTGAGAAACATTATTTATATAAGAAAATTATAATTTTTAATTGTTTAATGGAAGCAGTTGAATAAAGCAATTAAATACTACATAGGGAAGTGATTAGAAATATTGAAAATCGTTGAAGTGATGGTTGAGTGATTATATATATATATATAATTTTTTATCATCATAAATTTTTGAGACTATTGGTAATTTAACATGGTATTTGAATTTATAATCTTAATTAATAATGTTAGAAACATGATAATTTTTACAACAGTTGAGTTGACAACTTATTACTAATTATCATTTTGGCCAATATCACTGATATTGGTTTCTAAATTATAAATAACAACTTGTCACATCAGCAATTGTGAGCTAATCTATATCATATATGAAGAAGAATAAATTAACCCTAAGACTCCAATTAGTATAAAAAACTTGAGATCCCATTAGTTTTCTTCTTTTTTCCAAAATAATTGACCCTAAGACTCCAATTTTCGAATTGTATTAACGATGGAGTGTCAAGTACTGTTTCCTGATAAGTCCATCATGGTTGCAAGGATTGCTTATCATACATTATGCATGTAATCTAAAGGGGAGAATAAGATCTTTCACTTTGCTCACGTGGGTATAACCGACTTTCTTTTTCCTAAGAACTTCTACCTCACCTTGAGTTTGTCAAAAGAAAGGTTTAATACATTGGACAAGGATTCATTATCTTCATATAATATAATATGGAATGCATGTAATAATATCTAGTTGTTTTTAGCAAGAATTTGAGACGAAACCTTTATGAGAATTTCGAAACATAACGTGGAACACGCAGCAAGTTAAGATCCAAGTCTTATGAACACAATCTTGGCGGA
>NW_027069724.1:165212-233726 GCF_002906115.3 Quercus suber | reverse complement strand
GGGGGGGGTTGGGTGGGTGGGGGGTAGAAGTACTTAATAGTAACCAAAAAAACAAATGACTACTGCGGGTTTAGGATAAAGGGAAAGACAGTTCTACTTTGCTAATGTCGGTTAGGATATAGCACATTACTTTCGTTTTTCTTTTTTTAAAGAAACTGCCCCTCTCCCCTAGTTTAGATAAAGAAAAGTTCAATGTGTGCAACAAGGCATGGTTTCATTTTCCTAATTCAAGTGTACGTGGGGGAATCTTGATCGTACATCATTTGAAGCACGTACGTATCTAACATTTAATGTAAATATTTAAGTACAGATTCATTATCAGACGCGTAGTGAATTACATGTTACTTACTGGTCCTATGATGAGAACCATCTTGGAGGAAAATTAATCTGATCTATATCATGAATTATTTTAATATTGTTACCTTTACTATAAGACACCCAAAAATTAACACCCATTTAAACTTGTCATGCAAAACGTGGAGCATTTGCGACTTAAAGTAGTTCTATGGTAAAGCTTTTGGGATACTTATTGCTTTGTATACAGATGTGACAATCTCAATGCAAGTGCGACAACGTCTCCAACATGCATATAAGATACTCCTCATGAGCTTTTCACTTCTAAACTTTTGTTGTTTCTCTGTTTCGTTTATTTTGCTCTTGGCCTTTCTGTGTTCCTATTAATTTTGGTTTGTTATGTGTCTTCTTGTTAAAAAAAAAAAAAAAAAAAGCCAAATTATCTCTCTCTCTCTCTCTCTCTGGTTAATCACCTAAAGTAAATAGTCCTCTTTTACTTTGGAAATTTAAAGTGCCTGATTCTCACCATAAAAAAAATAAAAATAAAAATAAAAAAAATAAAAAAATAATAATTCCTCCTTTAAGTACTGTGGATTAGGATTCTCTCTCATTCTCTCCTCCCTTATTGTTAAATATATAGCTTAAAAACTGACACATTTCCAGCATTGCGAGGTAGACAACGTACCCTCTATTCTTATATCTAATAGTATTTATTTCCGTCATTGTTCCTAGTATAGTAAGCGTGAAGTTGGAAGAATCAGAAAAAATAAAGATGGAAGAAGATAGGGATAGCCTCCTGAAACATGAAAATGAGCTCGCCCTGAATTTGTACAAGTATATCATGACAGGTGAATGGAAAGAGATTGTTGAGATGTACGAGAAACACACACTCTCAGCCATTACCACCAGGATCAACACGTCAGGGGACACGGTATTGCACGCAGCTGTCTTCATTGCGCCAGAAGAAGTGGTTCAACAACTTGTACAGATAATTATCAAGTTATCGTTGGAGTCCTGTCTATGGTTAATAAACAATGATGGGAATACCCCTTTGCATGTAGCGGCATCAACTGGGAGATTGAACATATGCATTCTCATTGCCCGTTATGAAGGGTTTTCAGGGGATGCTCGTAACAATATCGGTGAGAGCCCTATCTTCTTAGCTGCTTTTCATGGTTACAAATCAATCTTTCTTTACCTGCATTTGCAATTCTTGGAATTCTACGATAAGGACCTCGAGTCAGCCAATCCTGCCTACAGAAGAAATGACGGGGAGACTGCTCTTCACTGGGCCATTAGGTGGGAGTATTTCGGTGAGTATTTTTGCTAACTTTTTCACTTCATCACTTTGCTATTAAATAAATCATGAAATTAATGCTCAATGTTAAATAGGTAGAAGGAATTGATGAAATTATATGATCCAAAGTAAAATAGAAATTGCTATGAGTACTATAAGCTTTCCTACAATAAATATTTTATTAACAAATTATAGCAATCCTCTATCCCCTTTTTTTATGTTTCACTCTATACTTCACTTAGAGAGCATTCTCATCAACAATTGTAAAATTTTTAACATTTACAATCTCAAAACACTACTTTTACAATCCTAACACCTCATTTTACAATATACCAAATATCAAACATTCTATTTTTTTTACAACTTTATTTCTTTAATATTTTTATTCATTTTTTTTAATTATTTCTCACTCTCCCTCTTTCTCTCTCTCCCACTGTCTCTCCATCTTTCTGAACCCACAACACAACCCATACCCAAGGCTAGCCATTGCAAGCCACCACCACAACCCAACCTTACCCCAGTACCAACAACCACAACAGCCACTACAAAACCCACCACCCACCCATACCCAACTTAACCCAACCAAACCCATGACCCATCACCATCCACAGCCAAAAACCCATCACCAAAACTACACCCACGGCCAAACACTACGCCGAACCAAACCATTACCACAATCACCAAAAAAAAAAAAAAACCAACCTCTATTGCCGCCACCACAAAACCCACCAGCCACCCACCCCAATCTCAACCCCAACCAAAACCCACCAACACCCACCCACCCACCCACCTTGTTCTCAACCCCAACCAAAACCCACCACCCCGATCTCAACCCTATCAAAACCGTTGCCAAGCACCACCGATACCCACCAAATTAGACCCATGAAACCCACCAAATCATGACCACAATTGCCAACTACAAACCCTTGAAGCTTAACGGAGAGCAAATGAGTTTTAGAACGGAGGCAGCATGATGAAAAGGGAAGGGAGATGATGCCTGGGTTGTGAGGGAGAACTAGAGAACGAGAGGGAGAGTCTGAGAGTCTGAGGAGAGAGAGAATTAGAAATAATAAAATATTATACAATCTTGCTACAGTGGGCTCTCAAAAATGAGAGTGCACTGTAGCAAGATTGCAAATTTTATATCATATATAAGTTTTGATGGAATGGGTTGTTTGGGTTTCAAATGCTAAAAAATAGCATTTAAAGCATTTACAATTGTTGATGAGAATGCTCTTACCATGGTATGTCACGTGGTTGATTTGTATTTACCATTTACTATAAGAAAGTATGTTATGAGATGGTCTCATGAGACCTCGATATGTGAGATCCACATGTATTGTTGTGAGAATAGAGTCTTATGAAATTGTTTCACAAGATAGTTTTCCATTTACTGCATCCTTTCCCACAACTTGCCTAGTGGTAAAGTCTCCATATCACACTAGGCACACCAACATAACACTAAAAACTAAAGCAACTAATATCCTTACAAGACTTATTTTTTAGAGTCAACAAAAATACAAAAAATAACCATAAGTAAGATTCAATTTTAGGTGGGAATGCTAATATGCATCTAATTATCTTTATTTTTAAATGCATTTCTATATATGCAGGGGATTGCAAGTTAATGTTAGAATATATAATTCTATATTTTAAACACAATAAAAAATAATTTATTTATTAATAACTATAAGAATTATCAATTTATATATTTATATCTATAAAAGAAGAGAAGAAGAGAAAAATCACATTATATTAAAATTTTCCATGCATTACAAATTATTATGGTTGACAGATTTGGCATTTGAGATTCTGAGAGTGGAACCTAGTATTGCTTATGCTGTGAACGAGCTAGGAATCACCCCTCTGCATCTCCTAGCAAGTAAGCCTTCGGTCTTCAGAAGTGGTTCCCACTTTGGATGGTGGAAGAGCATCATTTATCATTGTAAGTATTACTCAATTGCTTAGCTGCAAATCACAAACTCTCTTTAATATTGGAGATCGGAGTTATTCCTACATTACATGTTTGTTTTTCCTTTGTTGTTGTCCATTGTCCAACATCACCTGTCGTTACATCCTTTGTTATTGTGGGAAAGGTATATATGTTGAAGACCTGATGCACGAAGCTACTCATAAAGAATTGATTGATTCTGTCATTGAGAAAATAGATAAATCTTCTAAAACCGAAGACGACAATTTCCCAGAGAACTACCAAACATGCATCCGCTTCTATCAAGTGCTGCGGAATACGGCTCAATCTGGTATGGAAATAGATATTATTTCTTTTCTTCAACTAAAAGTAACGTTTCTTAAAGTTATTGCAAAACTGGTGACAGAACATGACATCAGGACACCTCAAGTAGAATGAATTTTTCTAGGATCATTGAGGAATCTTGGTTTATATGACTCTTCATTGATATTGTTGGAGGAGATAACACATTGGAGAGATTCTTTGAGTAGTTAATATAATATAGAGACACCATTTAACCCAAAAAGCTTAAACCTAATTAGCATAACTATATTATATTAACCATCCATTCTTTTCATTAATATTTAATGTGAGACTTTACTATTTAACCAAGTACACTATTTACACACACATATCACAACAAATCTCTCATTTTACATGTGAGCCTTCTTCCAAATCACTTTTGGTCTCCCCCTTGAATGGAAGCATTTTTCTTGACAATCCAAGTGTCATGCTAGCAGTCTAGCACCAAAGTGTGTCATTTACTCAACCATACTTAGGGCAAAATGAGAGTCTTACATAGTTACGTGAATCACTAATAATGCACAATCACCTTGACTCACCACTTGTAGAACTCTTACTCAATTATTGGAGTCTTCCTCGTTCTACTTGGTGGGACTACTAATGAACACTTGCCCTCGAACCATCTCACCAATTATACTCGTGAATATATATCACAACAAATATTGATGTCTCTAATTAATCATGTGGGGTTTTTTTTAATATAAATTTAACAATTACCACTGTTGATTTTCTAGCTTTACTTCAAAAATGCATTAAACAGAATGATTAACACTTCCATATATACAGCAGAGCCCACAAATCCACGAAAATATTAATGTTGATATTTTTTCCCCTTTTCTTCCCTTAAGATTTGTAACCGAATTGCTTTCCCTTTCTAGTGATTGAAAGATGCAGAGACCGGAATGCAGATGTAGAGAGTCCATCGAATGTTACTGAACAATCAGAACAAAAAGGTGAGAAATGCATAGAATTAAAAGTGCATTTGAGTTGAAATAAAGATCACACATCAATTGGCTTTTGGATTTAATATGGGTAGTTAATCAGGTACATCTATAAAATTTACTGGCCTTCAATTGCTTCTAAAGCTCAGCTAAACCTTACATCTGCCATTATAATGAATTAAGTATTTTTGTTTGGTACAGAATCACTTCATCAATTTCTTCGGAGACATTACGCGGACTGTTTTAGCATTTTCCATCTTTTGTACACAATATTCATCCGGGTTATTCTGGGCCTTGGCTATGGTATGCCACTATATTAGACTTTTATCCTACTTTTAACACTCCTACTCTCACACTACATATATCACATTTAGCATAATGTCTATTTGTTGGCTTTAAAGTAATTATACGTACATTAATTACTAATATATTTACCTTTTTGTAATTTATATTATATTTATATTTAATAATTACAACAATAAGAGGGTATAAGGAGTAGAAAACGGAAGCATGTATATTCTGTTCAAATCATGAAAATTCTAATGGAAACTACAAGCAAAGACGCTAAGTTCGACTTCACAAGTGGGATGGACCCTCACCAAACAAAGAACCAGCAAGAATTGTTGGACAAGGAGGGATCACCAGCACCACCACCATTTCCGGACAACACAACTCAACATGGAAACAAGAGAAACGAAAAGACAGAGACAACCATATTGCTTGCAGCAAGAAATGGTATCACAGAAATGGTTGAGTACATACTTAACAAGTTTCCAATGGCCATTGATAACAAGAGCGAAGGTCAAAATATTGTGCTTTTGGCCGCGAAGAACAGGCAAACACATGTATTGCAACTACTCCTTGAGCAAGAGTTTGTGAAACGTAAACTAATTCATGAAGTGGATACGGATGAAAATAATGCATTGCATCTGGCAGCCCAGATAGGAAAGCAAAGGCCTTGGCTAATTCCTGGTGCTGCATTGCAAATGCAATGGGAAATCAAGTGGTACGAGGTATGAACTCAAAACTAGCTTTGTTCTTGATTTTTTATTTTTCACACAATGTAATTATAGAGCGGAGGGAGGGACGGGGCAGCTTTTAAAAATTCCCTCATCTTCTATATAAAATTTTATTTTTCACCGTTTAATGTTAATCGATAAACTCTCTCTCCCTCTCAAAAGCTTTTGATTTTTTAATTTATTTTTATGTTGTCACATAAACTTTTGAAAGCCCACATTTTTCTATACTATTATTCTAATATATATTTTTTAATTGAATTTTAATTTAATAAGGATTTCTTATTAAACTTTCTATATTAATTTACACTCTCTAACTCTATTAGATTCTTGCTATATTTTATTTAAATGATAGAATTGATAGTTTAATATATAAACACATTTATAATAATGGTTATTAAGAATTGCCATAATTATTAAATTATATATTTATGAAAAAAAATTAAAATTAAGAGAAAAGAATATATTTTATAAAATTTTCTTATGCATTGCATTGGTATATATATATATATATAAACTATTAATAATGCAGTTTGTAAAAGATAAAATGCCGCAACACTTTTGCTATCAAGTTAACAAGGAGAGCAAGACCCCAGAAGAAATATTTACCGAGTCACATGAGGACTTAGTCAAACAGGGAGGTGAGTGGCTAAACAAAACCTCTGAATCCTGCTCAGTTGTGGCTGCACTCATTGCCACTGTTGCCTTTGCCTCATCAACCACTATTCCAGGCAACATCAATGAAGAAAACGGGAAACCAAACCTTGAAAGCCACTCAATGCTCACCATCTTTGCCGCCTCCTCACTCATTGCCTTGTGCTTCTCCATCACTGCCTTGTTCTCGTTTCTTGCTATCCTCACTTCTCGATATGAACAGAAAGATTTTCATAGAGACTTGCCAAAGAAACTTTTGCTTGGTTTAACTTCTCTCCTCATATCCATTACATCCATGTTGATATCTTTTTGTGCCGGACATTACTTTATGCTTAAGAATAAACTAAAAGACAAGGTCTTTCCAGTATATGCAGCGACATGCCTGCCGATAGTCTTCTTTGCCATACAACAGTTACCGCTCTACGTTGATATTGTATGGGCTATTTACAAGAAGGTGCCTCGATCAAGCTTTAAAGCTGTTTCCCTCTAGGGGTTTCTTCTACACTTAGAAACCTTTTATTTTTGAATGTTTGTACTTATTCTATCAATCGAGATTGTTGGTATGCTTTAGGATTGAAGTAAGTTGTTTGCTAATTTAAGTTAATATGGGATGTATTGTTTTTTTGAGTGTTTTGTGCGTTTTGTGCACCTATTTGTGTTTTAATTGTACTTAGAGATTTTAACCTTTTGAAAATATTGGACTTTTAACTTATGAGTTCAATAATTTAATATAGTTTAAGTATTTTATGTTGAATATATATCTCTCTTTCCAAAATAAGGCAGGATCCACCATTGATGTTGGAATAGTCCTTCAATTGTCATGAATCATGATTTGTACAAAATGAATCTCTCAAATTCTATAATTACATGCTTATTTTTAGCAAACCAAGCGAAGCTATTGTTTGGTTCTCCTCTTGTAATTATTTAATATTTTGAAGGAACAATCAAATGATAGGTAAACCTATCATTGAAATGGATTTCAGTTAGCTCAACTAGTAAAGTATCTGATAGTTGAATAAGAAATTTGAAGTTCAATCCCTGCTATAATCACAATTTTCGTAAAAAATAAATCACACAGTCACAAAATAGTGTAACAAATAATCCGTTTGTATTGATTTGTATATATGCAAGTACAATCCTCTATATTAATTTTTACAATGAAAGAGTACAATAAACTCTTCTTACTAGATCTCCAAGAAACTTTACAATCCGAAAGGTCTATGAAGCTTGATCTTGAATCATGCTTTGATGTCTCCAAGTTGAAAGAATAGTTGAACGTGCTTGATTTGATGTGAGGACCGTTGGCTTCATCTTAAACTGAATCAAAGGAGAATCCCCACTTTGACTTGAAGAAGTAGGAATAAGCCTTGAATAAGAGAAAATATTATATTTTATAGAATTTTCTTGTTCACTGCACTGGTTAACATATATATTAAACTATTAACACATGCAATTTGTAAAAGACAACATGCTGCAGCACTTCTGCTATCAAGTCAACAAGAAGGGCAAGACCCCAGAAGAAATCTTTAACAAGCTACACACAAGTACTTAGTCAAACAGGGAGGTGAGTGGCTAAACAAGACCTCTAAATCCTGCTCAGTTGTGGCTGCACTCATTGCCACCATTTCCTTTGCCTCATCGACCACTATTCCAGGCAACATTGATGAAGAAAATGGAAACCAAACCTTGAAAGCCACTTGATGCTCACCATCTTTTCCATCTCCTCACTCATTGCCTTGTGCTTCTCCATCACTACCTTATTCTTGTTTCTTGCCATCCTCACTTCTCAATATGAACAGAAAGATTTTCATAGAGATTTGCCAAAGAAACTTTTACTTGGCTTAACTTCTCTCCTTGCTGTGAAAGACCACAAACTTCAATGAGAAAGGGTGCTCTCAAAAAAGAGATTTGGGTGTTTTTTCAAGGCACCTCTTTTTTTGGGTAAGTAGTGTGCAATTGTCACTTATTTTTTTATACAAAAAAATAAAAATAAAATAAATACAAAATTACATAATCAAAATACTTCATTGTCATTAATTGAATAAAAATAAATAGAAGCTTTATAGATTGAATCTTACAAGCCTTTGAGTCCTAGTTACAAGTTACACAAAAGTAAAAAGAATGGGAATGTGCTAGACACCCATACTGTTCAGACAGAGTCTGATCTTCTAGACTCTAATGACCAATATACCATTTTTGTATGATATGAATGATATGTTGAACATACATGACACACTAGACCAAAACTAACTCACATAAATCTATTTATGGATATATCCTCTTTTTAGAAAAAATTCAGATCTGTTTTTGTAAAAAAAAAAAAAAAGGATTTGATTCATTAAAAAAGAAACCAGATCTATTTTTGTGTAGATAAAAAATAAAAAATAAAAATTTTTGTAAAGAAAATCAAATCTGTTTTTATATAAAGAAAGAACAAGGTTTTTGCTAAAAAATATTAGATCTGCTTTGGAGCAAAGTTAAAAATTGTGATTTTTATTAAGAAAAATTAGATCGGTTTTGTGAATAGGAAAATCTAGATTTGTAGAGGAAAAGCTAGATTTGTAGAAAAAAAATCAGATCTATTTTTTATGAATAAAATAAGAAAAAGATTTCATGTAAACATGGCACCCAATAACATCAAAAGGGTCTTGATATCTTGCTTGGCCAAGAAAATGTTGTATTGATTTTTGATGATGCAGAAGATGTAGGTACATCTGTGTTCAGCTGAATATCTTTGCTTAACCAATTAATTTTCACTTTAATATGATAATATTTGTTACACATAATACTTTTGATCTTACTGTTTTACCCACTAAAAGAAGAGGAAATTCTTTCAACATTAAGAGTCTTCTTATTTGTAGGGAAGAGAGTCAGATTACGGAAATGGGCAATTTCATCATTATTTGAAGTATGTTGTAGTTTCATTCTCAAAGGTTCTTGCTACATCATATTGAACTGGACCTATTTGTGTTTTGAAATTAACTTGAACTCTTATAAAAAAAGACATGATTTTGTATTTACTTTGTGTGAAACACCAAAAAGAAGTAAACCTTAACTTTTCATCTTTAAATTATAAACTTTTTTTATTCACTTTGGTTTCTCTTTAGTCAAACTGAGAAGGGTGAAGGAAAATTAAAAAACAAAAATCAAAAACTTGCTTATGGATTTTATGAGATGCATACGTGTTGATTGTAGCTTTTATATTGTAGAATGATGAATAGAACTAAGAAGTAAATATGACATTGTTTAGAAGCCACTTGATATAGTGAAGAAGCCTAAAGGTTGCTGTTAATGTTGCTGCACTTGGATTATTCAAAAGTTATGTAGACGTGCTTATGCATTAATATGTGATGTATCTTTTTCGCAAATTTTACATATTTGAGGTTCTTTGGTAAACAATTTTTTTTTTTTTTTTTTGGTTCTATGTATATGTGTAATTGTTTTTTATCTTAATTTTTACCTATCAAAAACACATCATTTATCCTAATACTTGAATGTCTAGATGAAGGATTTGCACTTAATCCATTGAGACCAAATTCGATCATGCAAGTGATTCTGCTACCAATAAAAAACTAGACTGTAACATGAAATTAATTCTTTTACCTAATTTTGTAGTCTAACTTGCAAAATGATTCTAAATTTAGAGTTGATCTCATTTTCAGTAGCTTTCCCATGCATCGCATGGATTAGCGGCTAGTTTTTCTAAGAATTAACTTCTACAAAAGTGAAGTTTCCGGAACAAGGGAGAAAAAAAGAATTACTAACCAAAAAGAAAAAGACTGCTGTGAGAATTATTATTTATTTTTTTTTTTTTTTGGTTAACATAACCAAAAGAAAATAATTTCTTTGAGTTTATAGGTTAAGGGGAGAATAAGATCTTTCACTTTGCTCACGTGGGTATAACCGACTTTTTTTTTCCTAAGAACTTCTACCTCACCTTGAGTTCGTCGAAAGAAAGGTTTAATACATTGGACAAGGATTCATTATCTTCATATAATATAATATGGAATGCATGTAATAATATCTAGTTGTATTTTGCAAGAATTTGAGACGAAACCTTTATGAGAATTTCGAAACATTACGTGGAACACTCAGCAAGTTAAGATCCAAGTCTTATGAACACAATCTTGGCGGACAATTTAATATTTCATTCTAACAAGATGATTCATGACAATCCTAATTAATTACTTTCTTTGAGGTACTTTACTTGAACTTGAAGAGAGTTGAAAGAATTAATAAAGAGCTAAAACAGATGCTAAGTTATCATATTTTATAAAAGTGAAGTTATTATACTATATTGTAACAAAAGTACACAAAAAAAAAAAAAAAAAAAAAAATTGAAGTTATTATACTATATTGTAACAAAAGAAAAAAAAAAAAAAAAAAAAAAAAAAAATCACTAACCAAAAGAAAATGACTATTATATTGAGATTACGTTCCGGGTAAGGTAAGATCTTTCATTTTGCTAGCTAGGATAATTCATATGTAATATGGGATGCATGTAATTTCACATTGTATAGTGAGAAGCCTTGATCAAAATGTATTATCGTACATAACGATAACATGAAAAGCACACTTACATACCCAATTATCTATTACAAAATGTATCAGTAACTAATTAACAAGCTTTAGTGTCCATAGTTGTAGAATGAAAAGTGTGAAAATGTTAAATTAATTCCGTCATGCCTAGACTCAATCTTTAAATCTATAAGGAGGCTGATACAATCAACCAAAAAGTAGAAAAACTCTCAAAGAAGTTTTATTAGGGTAATTATGGTAAATCCATTCATGGTTGGGCCCATTTTCACGTTGTTAATTTGCATATAATTTAATAAAAACTTAACACTTACGAGATGACCTCTGTTAGGGGCTTTGTAACCCACCTTAGTTAAAAATATGGATAAATTAATTTGTATTTTTGCTCTCCTTTTATGTTTTCCTCTTTAAAAAAAAAAAAAAAAACTTATCTAAAAGTTAGGGTTTTGTAAAAATTAACAAACATAATCTACATCTCATTTCCATCTTCTCCCCCACAACCCATTTCATTTTTTATACCCAAACCTTTCAATTAACCTTATTAACTTCCTTTTCTTCTATCGTTAGCACAATAAAATTTATCCAACGCAATCCATTTAGGTTGGTTTAGTTCAATAACCAGTTTGTTTCGTTGTTAAATGTTTTATTAAAAATATTTTTAGCATTTTATTGTATTTGTATTATTGTAAAGTTTGGTTAAACTAGAAAATGTTTTTTGTTGACTGTTAAATTCTTTGTGAAAATGTTGTAAAATGTTTTACATTTAAAGATTTGGTAAAACATTTTACAAAAACACATAGCAGCTCTCTCTCACATTTGGTGGTTAGGCTGGTGGTCCGGTAGTCGGTGTAGGCAGTTTGGTGTCACCAATGGTTGGGCCACCAATTTTGATAGACTGTGCTTGAAAATTTTTATATTTTATTATACCAAACTCCTTAAAAATGTTTTACACTTAAGATCTCTAACACTCTTGACCACAACATTTGCAACTATTTTTTCTCCTAAAATGAAAGAAAATATAAAAATAAAAATATATATAGTGTCTATATCTCTAATTCTCTGCATGTAAAATAATAATTTGTTTTTTTACTTGGTGGTGGATAATCACTTCAAGAAGAAGCTCATATATAATATTGTTCTCTCTCTCTCTCTCTCTCTCTTCTTTTCTTTTTTTCTTTTTTTTTGCCATTCCTGCTATTTCCTTTATTTTACAATAATTTTCCTCTTTCTTTCTTTTTTTTTTTTTGCTCTTTCATATTACGAATCTGAAATTGGAATATAGGAATTTTATTTTTCTAAGAACTAACTTCTACAAAAGTGAAGTTTTCGGAACAAGGGGGAAAAAATAAGTACTTATAACCAAAAAGAAAATCACTGCTGTGAGTTTAGGATAAAGGGAAACACACTTTAACTTTGTTAATGTCAGTATATGTAGCACATTAATTTCGTTTTTTTCCCCCTAAAGAAACTTCCCTTCTCCCCTAGTTTTAGATAAAGAAAAGTTCCAAGTGCAACACGGGCAGTGTTTCATTTTCCTAATTCACGTGAACGTGGATACATGTAATAAATATTCTTCCTTTACTATATGGATTAAGTCTGTCTGTCTGTCTCTCTCTCTCTCTCTCTCTCTCTCTCTCTCTCTCTCTCTTAAAAAAAAAAAAAAAAAAAAAAAAAAAAAAAACCCTAAAAGTTAGTGTTTTGTAAAAATTGAAAACATACATAATGTGATTCTCATTTCCATCTTCTCCCCCACAACCCATTTCATTTTTTATATCCAAACCTTTTAATTAACCTTATTAACTTCCTTTTCTTCCCATCATTAGCACAATAAATTTATCCAACACAATAAATGACCATTTAGGTTGGTTTTGTCCAATAACCAGTTTGTTTCGTTGTTAAATGTTCTATGAAAAATATTTTTAGCATTTTACCGTGTTTATTTTATTGTAAAATATGGTTAAACTAGAAAATGTTTTTTGTTGACTTTTAAATTCTTTGTGTTACATTTAAAGATTGGTAAAAAAATTTACAAAAACACGTAGTGGCTCTCTCCCACATTTGGTGCTTAGGCTGCTGGTCTGGTAGTTGGTGTAGGCAGTTTGGTGTCACCAATGGCTGGGCCACCGGTTTTGATGGATTGTGCTTGAAAAATTTTACATTTTATTACACCAAACTCCTTAAAAATGTTTTACATATAAGATCTCTAACACTCTTGACCATAAAATTTGCAACTATTTTTTCTCCTAAAATGAAAGAAAAATATAAAAATAAAAATATATATTGTGTCCAAATCCCTAATTCTCAGCATGAAAAATAATAATTTGTTTTTTTTACTTGGTGGTGGATAATCACTTCAAGAAGAAGCTCATATATAATATTGTTCTCTCTCTCTCTCTTCTTCTTCTTCTTCTTTTTTTTTTTGTCATTCCTGCTATTTCCTTTATTTTACAATAATTTTCCTTTTTCATTTTTTTTTTCTCTGTCAGATTACGAATCCGAAATTGGAATATAGGAATTTTATTTTTCTAAGAACTAATTTCTACAAAAGTGAAGTTTTCGGAACAAGGGGGAAAAAAAATAAGTACTTATAACCAAAAAAGAAAATGACTGCTGTGAGTTTAGGATAAAGGGAAATACACTTTTACTTTGCTCAAGTTGGTATATATAGCAAATTAATTTCGTTTTTTCTTTTTTCCCCTAAAGAAACTTCCCTTCTCCCCTAGTTTTAGATAAAGAAAAGTTCAAAGTGCAACACGGGCAGTGTTTCATTTTCCAATATGAATTAAGTCTGTCTGTCTGTCTCTCTCGTTATATATAGCTTAAAAACTGATACACAATTGCGAGGCACACAACCCCATTCTTAAGACTTAAAGAGTATATATTTTGGGTCGTTGTTTTGTTCCTAGTATAGTAAGAAAGAAAATGGGAGAAAAAAATAGGCCGATACAATATGATGAGCTTGCCCTCAGTTTGCACAAGAATACGATGACTGGTGAATGGAAGAATGTTGTTGAGACGTATGAGCAACACAAATTATCTGCCATTGACGCCAGGATCAACAAGTCAGGGGACACGGCATTTCACGTAGCTGTCTCCATTGCGCCGGAAGATAAGGTTCAGCAACTTGTACGTGTAATTACCGGTGTTTCGGAGTTGGGTTTATGGACAAAAAACAATAAAGGGAATACCCCTTTGCATGTGGCAGCTTCAACGGGGAGATTGAACATATGCATCCTTCTTGCTAAAGCACCTCAAGATTTGGATATTGAAGATTTGGTGATTAAAGATTTATTTCGTAACAATGTCGGTGAGAGCCCTCTCTTCTTAGCTGCTTTTCATGGTTACAAACCAATCTTCCTTTACCTGCATTTGCTGCTCTTGAAAGCCTCCAACACCGACATCAAATCAATTGATCCTGCCTACAGAAGGAATGATGGTGAGACTGCCCTTCACTGTGCAATTAGATGGGAGTATTTCGGTGAGCATTTTTTTCACTTCACCTATCCTGCTATCCATTATATTGTATTTTTTTTTTATATAGTTTTTTATATATGAATAAGTCATGTTGTAATTTCTTTCAATTATCGAATTTCACTTATAATTCTCATGTAATATATTTTTTATTTGATAAACTCCAAGTACAACTAATTTTTTTATTTATTTAAAAGGAGTAAAACTAATGTTGATGTTGTTAAACATATAGAATGATTAAATTATAATAATTTTAAGTCATATCATAACCATTTGTGCATCTAAAACTTTAGAGATTATGAAATTTATTATATAGTTATGTTTGAATTTTATTACTTATTCTTTGTTTCTATGAAAGATACTAAATTGTTATGTACTGTAAGGAATTTACGCTCTTAACCCTTGTAAAGTACTAGCATCAGACTTGAGAACCCAAATTTTTACATCAAATATAACTAAACTCACCTACAATTAGTTTGTATCAACCTCACAGCCTCTAGATAAAATCTCATTTATTTTTATATTTCTGTGTGTGTGTCATTGTCTTTGGCACTCTTTGTCAAACCAGTCTTGACCCTTGTAGTAGAGAACGAGAACCTCTTCATCGGCCTTGCAAAGAAGCTTCGCTCTACCCCTTTGCTTGTCCCAGTCTCTCTATGCTTCTTGATCTCTCTCAAGTCGAAGCCCCTCTTAACCCACCTTCTTATTGTTGTTTGTACTTTGTATGTTCCTTAAATTGGTGAGTGAATAATGGGGAAGATTTGCGAATAGAGAAATGAATATGGTGAAAAATGGGTGAAAATGGTGAAATAAATCTTGGTGTGTTGATTTGGGAATTGATTTGAGCCTGGTGTGTCAATCTTTCTCTTGTCCAAGATGAATTGATCTTGGTTTGTTGTTGTGGGTTTTTTTTTTTTTTTTTTTAAGCAATTGCTCTTTTTTTTTTTTTTAATATTTACTTTTTGAGAAGTGATGCTTCACAACATTTTCACAATACTATCATATGTATTTATGGAATACAGGCTAGTGTGGGAATATATAATAAGAGTGAGTTTGGGGGTTTTTATAATAAATTTTATTGTCTTGGTTTTTTTTTTTTTTTTTTTGTAAATAATCTAAATTTTAGTTAAAAAAAACTTTTTTTTTTTTTAAACAAACACACACACCAAAAAAAAAAACTAGCTTTTAGTTTTTTTGTAACACATTTAATATAAAAATGATCAAAACAATATATTCTTGTGATATATATTACTATATATATAAGTTACTATAAATATTAAGCAAAAGTTAAACACACGCATAGCAGTTTAATATATAAACATAATCATAATAAATACTTATTAATAATTACCATAATTATCAAGTTTTACATTTAAGCAAAATAATAATAATGAAAGAGAAAAGAATCAATTATATCAAACTTTTCCGCATATTACTGACTAGTTTATTAATTATGGTTGGCAGACGTGGCATATGAGATGCTTCTAAAGGAACCAGTCTTGCATATGCTGTGAACGAGGTAGGAATCACCCCTTTGCATCTCCTAGCAAGTAAGCCTTCGGTCTTCAAAAGTGGTTTTACAATGGATGGTGGAAGAGCATCATTTATCATTGTAAGTATTACTCAATTTTTTAGCCGCAAATCACAAACTCTCTTTAATATTGGAGATCGGAGGTGTACCTACATTACACGTTTTATTTTTCCATTGTTGTTGACCATTGTCCAACATCACCTCTCGTTATATCCTTTGTTATTGTGTGAAAGGTATTTATGTTGAAGACCTCATGCCCGAAACTACTCGTCAAGAATTGATTGATTCTGTCATTAATAAAGAAATAGATAAATCTTCTGAAACCGCAGACAACAATTTCCCAAAGAACTACCAAACATGCATCCACTTCTATCAGGTGCTGTGGAGTATAGCTCACTCTGGTATGGAAATAGATATTTTTTCTTTACTTCAACTAAAAGTAACGTTACTTAAAGTTATATGCCATTGCAAAACATGTGACAGATTTAAGCCTATTTGGCATGAACATAATTATGTTATATTAATCGCTCATTCATTTCATTAACATCTAATGTGGGACATTACTACTTAATTAACCAACCAAACTGCAATTAAATATCACAACAAATCTCTTTCTTCACATGCGAGCCTTTTACCAAATCACTTGTGGTTAGTCTCCTCTTGAATGGAAGTATCTTTCTTAACACTCTTGATTTCTAGCTTTACTTCAAAAATGCATTAAACAGAATGATTAACACTTTAATATATACAGCATAATCCACAAATCCACAAAAACAATCTTGATTTTTTTTCCTCTTTTCTTCCTCTTTTCTTCCCTTAAAGTTTGTAATTTTAACCGAATTGCTTTCCTTTTCTAGTGATTGAAAGATGCAAAATTTCTTCTCAAAAAAAAGAAAGATGCAAAGCCCAGACTGCAGATGTAGAGAGTCCCAAGCCCAACGTATCGAATCAGGGACGGAACCAGAATTCGAAGTTGAGGGGGGCCAAAGTATAAACCCAAATTTTTTTATAAAAATCAAAACTAACATCTACTCAAGCTTTGTTGAATTTCATCGCGTTCATTAACATTATAATCTCATATTTTCACAATTTAGATTGAATATTAATTTAATCGGTGATAATTTTTTGGAATTTTGTTTGAAATTTTCACAAATTGGGACATCGACACTAGAGGCAATGCTGAATTATTAGCTTCAAATTATTTGTAATTTTTTCTCTTTAAAAAAATCAAATATTATAGATAATTTTCCCATCATCAACAATTCAAGTAAACGTTTCATTATTTCCATATTATATAGCTCTATCATTTCAAAATTTAGTCCAAAAAATAAACCAAACAAACATACCCCACAAGCTACAACATTAATGTTAATAAAATATTTTCTAAAAATAGTTAATAATTCATAAAAATGAACCTATAAACAAGCATTACTATCCACTGCACACATTTGATCATAGTTTCTACGGGCTTCATATTTTTGGATCAATATGCAATGGGCAAAAGAATGTTGCATTTTTCTTTTTAGTTTTCATGCGTTAAAATGTAAATATTTTGAAGGAAGGGAGCCAAAAATATATTTTTTAGTGGAAATTTTTGTATATAGTGCTATATTTTTTTTTTTCAATTTTTTTGGGGGGGGGGGGGAGGGCCATGGCCCCCTCTGCCCTAACGTGGGCCCGCCTCTGTATCGAATGTTACTGACCAAATAGTACAAAAAGGTGAGAAATGCATAATATTAAAAGTGCATTTGAGTTAAGATCGTTAAAAATATCCCACATCAATTAGGTTTGGATTTAATATGGGTAGTTAATCCGGTTCATCTATTAAATTTACTAGCCTTTAGTTCAATTGCTTCTAACACAATTCAAGGGGTTGATTTAATGGTTTCTAAGGCCTCATGATATTCATGAAATTCTCATAATTAAACCTTCTTATTTGTACATTATAATGACCCAAGTATTTTTGTTTGGTACAAATCTACAGAATCACTTCATCAATTTCTTCGAAGACATTACGAGGGTTGTTTTACCATTTTCCATCTTTTGTACACAATATTCATCCGGGTTATTCTGGGCCTTGGCTATGGTATGCCACAATATATATATCTCGCATTTATCATAATGTCAATTTGTTAGCTATTTAAGTAATTATATACGTACATTAATTACTAATATATTTGCCTTTTCGTAATGTATATTATATTTAATAATTATTATAACATTAAGAGGGTATAAGGAGTAGGAAACGGAAGCATGTATATTCTGTTCAAATCATGAAAATTCTGATGGAAAGTACAAGCAAAGAAGCTAAGTCCGACTTCACAAGTGGGACGAACCCTCACCAAACAATCAACCAGCGAGACTGGATCCGGGAGGGATCACCACCACCATTTCTGGACAATACAACTGAGCAGGGAAACAAGAGAAACGAAACTGCTTTTACTTTAGAAGCGACTATCAAAAAGAAACTGCTTTAGAAGAGAAAAAGGATGGAACAGGTGATTCGCTATTGTCCCATATTGTAGTTTCAAAGGATTTATATGTGGACTCGGATTGTGAAGGTACATCAACTATATATATGGAAAATTAACACTTGAAGATGTACTCTGTATTATTAGCAGGAAAAGGGGAAGCGCCTGAAATGGCAAATGCAGACACAACTTTACTCATTTTACTACCAGAAAAGGGGAAACGCCTGAAATGAAAAAACAGAGGCACCCATATTGGTTGCCGCAAAAAATGGTATCACGAACATGGTCGAGCAAATACTTCAAAAGCTTCCAATGGCCATTAATGACAAGAGCAAAGAAAAGGCAGAGACAACCATATTGCTTGCAGCAAGAAATGGTATCACAGAAATTGTTGAGTACATACTCAACAAGTTTCCATTGGCCATTGATGACAAGAGTGAAGGTCAAAATATTGTGCTTTTGGCCGCGAAGAACAGGCAAACACATGTATTGCAACTATTGCTTGAGCAAGAGTTTGTGAAACGTAAGCTAATTCATGAAGTGGATTCGGATGAAAATAATGCATTGCATCTGGCAGCCCAGATAGGAAAGCAAAGGCCTTGGCTAATTCCTGGTGCTGCATTGCAAATGCAGTGGGAAATCAAGTGGTACGAGGTATGAACTCAAAACCAGCTTGTTTATCAAAAAAAAAAAAAAAAAAAACTCAAAACCAGCTCTGTTCTTGATTTTTTTATTTTTATCACACAATGTAATTATAGAGCGGATGGAGGGTGGGGCAGCTTTTAAAAGTTCCCTCCTCTTCTATATTTTTATTTTTTTATTTTTTGAAAGTATATATATAAAATTTTATTTTTCACCGTTCAATGTTAATCGATAAACTCTCTCTCCCTCTTTAAAGCTTTTGATTTTTTAATTTATATTTTATGTTGTCACATAAACTTTTGAAAGCCCACATTTTTTCATACCATTATTCTAATATTTTTTTTAATTGAATTTTAATTTAATAAGGATTTCTTATTAAACCTCCTATGTTAATTTAACTCTATTAGATTCTTGCTATATTTTAATTAATTTTAAAAAATAGCATTGATAGTTTAATATATAAACACATTTATAATAATGGTTATTAAGAATTGCCATAATTATTAAATTTTATATTTAAGAAAAAATTAAAATTAAGAGAAAAGATTATATTTTATAGAATTTTCTTATGCAATGCACTAGTTAATATATATATATATATATATATAACTATTAATACATGCAGTTTGTAAAAGACAACATGCCGCAACACTTCTGCTATCAAGTCAACAAGGAGGTAAGAAATGTAAGTTTTTTAATGATGTTAGATGATAAAAAGGTAAGAAATGTAAGTTTTTTTAATGCCCAGTCAAATAAAAATTCAAACCTAGGTTCTTCACAAGGAGAAAACTGGACAATACCATTGAGCTACAAGCCTCTTGGCAGCAAGAAATGTAAGTTAATAAAACTTCATTACAAGCTCTTTTGGAAGTCACAATGGGGTTAATTATGGAAGAAGTACGAATTCAAATATTTTTCACTGTTTGTGAGGTGCTTCCATCATTGCTTAAGTGAACGAATGCCAACATGAGCAAAAAGAAGGGAATAATGCACAACAATTCTAAAACAAGCCAAGAAAAATCAAATAGAACCAGCCATAGAAATTTAGCATCAATATCATGGATTGCCCTCAACAATGCTTCCTTTAAAATTTCTAAGTGAAGAGAATCATCGAAACTCACTTTCCATGAATACTTAAACCAAGGAAAGCATTCACAAATTAGAAGTACATATAAAAAATATCCCGTCAATTAAAAATCTATGATTCAACAATGCTTCTTCTAAAAATTCTAAGTGAAGAGAATTATTGAAATTCACTGGCAATGAATACTTTGACCTAGGAATGCATTCTCATTATTTGAAGTACATATGAACAATATCCTGTCAATTAAAAGTATATGGTGAGATAACATGTAGGCAATACCATTAACAATATAAGAGCACTGTACTAAAACAGATGTGACTGAAAAATATGTTGCATCCAGAAGGAAATAAGTATGTAAAATGAAATACTCCAATAAAAGCTTTGGATCCATGTCACTAGCTTCGGCACCATCATGACCATCAAAAACTGCCATATTCCAACTGTAACCTCCTTAACCCCCAATTTGCCTGCTCCAACATCAAATTCATTACATTACAAAAGCCAACTACAATAAATGAAACAGTAAAACACACCTAAATTTCTTTCATTTTTGATTATTTTATTTTATTTTCTATTAAGAAGTGTTTTCATTATCTAAGTGATAACACATGCATTTTTTGCATCATGGTTAAACACCAAGGAATTCTTTATCCCGAAACCATCCATTACGCTATTGAAAATAGTCCAAAAGCTCATTCACCCTCATTCGGTGAAATCTTCATAGTTGTATTTTATTAGGCAAACCAAGACGAACAAAAAATTAAAAAAAAAAAAATTGTTGGCTAAAGGTTTTTAACTACATGATAAAACACATAAAATGCAATAAATAAAAAATCTTATAACAAAAAGTCATTTTGGGGAGCATGGCCCCTTTTGTCCACACCTAGGTTACTCTCGTTTCACATTGTTCAAAAGACAAAAGAAATTTTCCATCTTTGAGATTTAGGATAATGTTGATTACCCTTTAAAGTTTCAAAATTTTGCTACCCTAACATTACATTGCATTTGGATTTGCTCCCTTCCATCGATCTCCATTGATGAGGTGTCTATTAAGTGCCATCTCAACTAGCCATGTGTATTAATTAATCCAATTGAATAATACCATGTCAATTACTTATGCCACATCACTTAAATAATCTATTTAAAAAACCCTTTTAAAACTTAAAATAATTCTCTAAATGTAAGAGGCCTAAATATAAAATAAAATGATTCAAAGCATAAAAACTACACCATTTTGATGAGTTGAGGTGGCACTTAATGGCCACCTCATTAACAGTTAAAGGAATTGATTAAAATTTTTAAACTCAGAGAGTAAAATCAAAATTATTCTAAACTTTAAGGTTGTAATTTGTAAATTAGTCTTGTTAGGGAAAAAAAAAAAAAGACTCAAAGCCTCAAAGACTACCAGTTTGTCTACGTCGTCTTTGTTTCCACAGATACTCCTTTCGCAAGAATTTGCACGGTTTTCCTTCCCCTCCCACCCCCCAAAACTTTTCTTGTTCTATGAGATTATGGATCTGAAATTGGGACATAGGAATTTTATCTTTCTAAGAACAAGTGAACATTACTAACCAAAAAGAAAATGGCTGCTGTAAATTAGGGTAACGGGAGAATAAAGATATTTCTACATTACTTATGTGGGTTTGGAAAAAGAAAATTTCAATGTGCAAAACTGGTAGGAATACTGCAATTTTATAATTAACATTTAACATTCATGTAACTTAAAATTTTAGGGTGAACTTTAATGAGAATTTTACACTGTACATAACGTGAAAAAACATGTAATTTTGAATATTTACTACAATGAGTTCTAGTTAATTTAATTGATAAAATATTTTATCGTAGATTAATAAATCTAGATCGAATCTTGTTCCATCCAAAAATAATAATAATCAATTAATGTATCCTAGCCTAATGATAAAGAATGATCACCATAAAATAGACACAAATTAAAATCCGAACACACACACACCAAAATTTTGCGACTAATTCAATACTAGACGTAGAGTAGTGGAACACATAACTTAATTGGGGTCCTAAGTCTTACGAGAACCATCTTGGAGGATAGTTAATTTTTTTTAATGATTAGAAATATTTACATAATATATATGTGTGACCCTGGCAATTCGTACCCATATGGTGCATGCCTAGGGAGCTACCAACCTGCCCAACTGAGTGGTGGTGGTTGTTAATCTTCTATTGAATCTTAATCAGACAGTTGCATAATGGTTAATAATCACATTCATAGGTTTATATATATACATATATATATATATATTTTTTTTTTTGATCTAGGTAATCATGATTAGATGCAATAAGGATATACTGTAAGAGCCCCTATTTTTATCCCATAGTATTGTGTCTAGTGACCAAATCAGAAATTTTTTTTTTCAAGGGAACCAAGTTTTTTTTTTTTTTTTTTTGGAGAAACAAACACACACACAAAGGGAAGAGAGAAAGAGGTTCTAACACAAAGGTACACCATAACTCCACTTAAAAGTCATGATAATTTTTAAGGGAGAGTAGGACAAGTTATACTACATACAACAAATTAAAAATGTAATATAGATTAATGAAAAATGTAATATTAATCTATAACTCTTAACCACAAAAATTCGCAATTTTCATTTCTCTTCAAATGAAATAAAATATATAAAAAAGACATAGCATCCATATCTCAAATTCTCCAGATGAAAAATAATAATTTTTTTTTTTTTATGTGGTGGTGGTTGATCACTTGAAGAAGTTCAGATATAAACTTATTCTCAATTTTTTGTTTTTTGCCTTGACTTGCTATCTCCTTTATTTTATAACATTTTTCCTTTTTTATTAAGTATTTTTTTCTCTATCAAATCATGAATCCTATATTGGGATATTGAGGGTCTGTTTGGTAATGTTATTCTAGTAACATTGTTTGTATTTTTTGAAAATACGTGTAAGTAAAAAATATATGAAAATACGTGTAATGTTGTTTAAATACTAAAAACTATTATTCTCGTTACACTACTAAACAGCCCCTAGGCCTTTTATTTTTCTAAGAATGAACTTCTACAAAAGTGAAGTTTCCGGAGCAAGGGAGAAAAAAAGAAGTGAACATTACTTACTAAAAAGAAAAAAACTGCTGTGAGTTTTATTTATTTATTTATAAGATACTTCTACTTTGCTCATGTCGGCGTAGCATATTATATTAATATATATATATATTATTTTTTTTTTCATTTTCATTGGTCCTGCTCAAAACGTCTGAAATCCCCTACCCCACTCTTCTTCTTTGAAAAAGAAAAAGTCAAATTCTATTGCGAAGGAGCAGTGACAAAGATTCATTGTGCTGCTTAATGTGAAACAGAGAATATATATAAGAAGGTTAAATCTTGTCCTACCTTGACATATGCTTTTTTTTTTTTTTTTATTATAAAAAAAAAAAAAAAACAAAAAAAACCTTCACATATGCTTTTAATCTATATTGAATCTATAACAAAAATATTTGAATGCACGAGAAATTTTTTTTTTTTAAATCTAAAAAAAATTAATGTATATTGAATTTTTTAGTTTTCTGTTTACAAATTCTATGTCAATCAATATTGTATGGATAAGGGGTCCAAGGATATATGATGGGCCTTGGCCTTGTCCGATGACACTTTACAGTCCAAGGACAAATAAACAGTGATAAGTACGTAAGACTTAAGACTCTATGAGTGAACTATGGTTGAGATTGCTAGGGAAGGTAAGCCGAGGAAGAGTATCTCCTCTCCTTGGCTAAGCAAAACAGAGGTCAGAAAGAGTGTCCTGTCATCAAATGTGACATTCTAGGAAATCCTATTGATAAAGATATATGTTATGAACGTACAGAACAACTGGGAGGTAGGAAATATCTAAGGGAAAGCTGCTGCTACAGCATTGAATACTCTGCAGCTAACTCTTTAGCGGTATTAATGAGGAAGTGATATATGAATAGTGGTTTTCAGCCTTATAGCTACTCTCCAGAGACTTCAGGTAGGTGTTAATGTGACAGAGATCAACACCAACAATCTAATCTACACGTGAATAGCAGAGATGAAGGCAAAAGGATAGTATAAAATAGGAAGAAGGCAATGAGAATGAGGGATCGAGAAATTGAGAAAAAAACACNATTTAGTTGTAATTTCAAGTATATTTTTATTAATGAAATAAGTTTCATTAAAAAAAATATATTAGTTGTAGGGAAAATTAACAAAAAATGGAGTTTTACCGGGTGGGGCAGGGCTTCACGGGGCCCTAAGGGGCGGGGATGGAGCAAGGAAATTTTCCTTGTCATGCGGGGCGGGACAGGGATAGGGCAAGACAAAATTTTGCGGGGCGGGGGCGAAAACCCCATTCTTTGGACCTGCCTTGCCACATTGCCATCCCTAGACTTTTGCACCATAAAATATAAGTACTTTTAAGGTATGTCAGGTATAATATGCACTGTAATATAATAATTATGAGAAATGCTATATTATTAATATTTTCACAACACTTTTATAACAAATTCTGTAGCATGTTGTTACTGGCTTTTAATGGTGAGCAATAAAGTAATTTCAGTGATGGATTCAAATTAAAAGCTTATAACAAATTGCCACATGAGATTTATTGTAAAAATGTTATTGTGGGGCCTGTTACCTAAAAAAGGTATAGTGGCCCTCAGAATTGGACTCAGGGCCCAAAGGCCCGATCCGAGGATACGCAGTTGTCCGAGGACAGCCTAAAGAAGTTTTATTCACATCAAATAGGTGATATGAAAGGTATAAACAGGTGTTATATACAGTGGTATAGCACACGTCCGAGGACGCCAAAGTCCGAGTGAAGGTAACCTTCGTACTGACTGAAAGATTCTGCCAGGTTGTAGCTGAATTGAAAGTTGGATATAGCTTAAAGAGGCTCGGAGAAGGTAGAAAATATCTTCTAAAGTCTATCACCTCCTCATTAAATGCTGTCCACCTAACACTCTGGCCGCATTAATGTGGAGGTGATACCTGAATAGTAGCTAAGCAGCTTTATGACCACTAAGCTGAAAGTTCCGGTAGGGACTAGATGGGACAGAAAGGAGCCCCAGGATAAGAACTACACGTGTACAAAGGAAACAAGGAAAGAAACGAAGTATATAATGTAGAAACGAAGAGAACGGGGGGACTTCTGACCAGAAAAGAAAAAGGAAAAAGAGAGAGAGAAGAACAGACCAATTGAAAGAGGGCCGAGGAGAGTTTTTCCTCATAGAGCGAATCAATAGTATCCTTATTACTTGATGAGTAGAACCCTTCCTGAAAAACAGTACTAGTTCTTGAGCCCATACTCTATAAATTTATTGTTTGGGCTTGTTGGGCTGAAAACCCAACACTCAATTCAAATTAGGTCCTTACAATTGGCGCCGTCTGTGGGGAGAACTTGATCTGTTGAGAAGGAAGGGCAGGTGTGATACTCACGATGGAAGAGGGAGTACCGCAGCAACCATTGGCGGGCCCGCAACAAGCAAACGCCAATCAACAACAAGCAGAGTCTAGGGGCTCTCAGCAGGCGATCCGTTGATAGGCGCGAACAAGGGAGGATCACGAGGGAAGTACCCGTACAACCCATACAGATAGAAGCCGCTCCGGGGAAAGGCCATGTTTCTCCTGTACGGAGTGAAGGAAATCTGCAGCGTGAAGTCGACAAGTTGAAGAGGGAATTGCGATATGAACGACGAAGGCGTAAGGCTCATAACTCTAAGCACTCTTCTGAGGAGTCGGATGACGCCAGTTACAGGCAAGAGACTATACCTTTTTTAGGTAACAGGCCCCACAATAACATTTTTACAATAAATCTCATGTGGCAATTTGTTATAAGCTTTTAATTTGAATCCATCACTGAAATTACTTTATTGCTCACCATTAAAAGCCAGTAACAACATGCTACAGAATTTGTTATAAAAGTGTTGTGAAAATATTAATAATATAGCATTTCTCATAATTATTATATTACAGTGCATATTATACCTGACATACCTTAAAAGTACTTATATTTTATGGTGCAAAAGTCTAGGGATGGCAATGTGGCAAGGCAGGTCCAAAGAATGGGGTTTTCGCCCCCGCCCCGCAAAATTTTGTCTTGCCCTATCCCTGTCCCGCCCCGCATGACAAGGAAAATTTCCTTGCTCCATCCCCGCCCCTTAGGGCCCCGTGAAGCCCTGCCCCACCCGGTAAAACTCCATTTTTTGTTAATTTTCCCTACAACTAATATATTTTTTTTAATGAAACTTATTTCATTAATAAAAATATACTTGAAATTACAACTAAATTTACCTCATCAAATCAAATCAATTTTTAGAAAAAAATTGAATAATATATCCAAGTGTTTAACAAGACAATCATTATAAATAAAATAAAATAAAATAAAATAAAAAATCTCATAGTATAACACATGACAAAATAAAAGCAGAGAATTACATTGGGTAAAATAAAATAAGCTAATATTAATATGTTTGTTTAAATAGTAGGGTTTTAGAGTATGAAAATTTTACAATTATAACTCTTAGCAATGCGGGGCGAGGCGGGGTGGGCGGGGTGAGTCTAAAAAGTCTAAACTCATCCCTGTCTCGCCCCGTGGTGCGGGGCTAAAATCTTACCCCATCCTCGCTCCACCACCTTTGTAAGGAGGGAAAAACCCGTGCGGGGCGAAGCGGGAAAAGGCGGGGAAAAATTGTCATCCCTATGCAAAACCTTAAGAGCATTCACATTAAGAATGCTAAAAACTTTAAAAAAAAAAATGGCTATTTTAGCATCTCATCTCACAAGAAACGCACTATATCAATGTTGTTATATTTAAAAATTTTAGCAACTTAGCTACAATAGACTATTGGAGATAACAGCTTACTGTAGCTCAAATCTTATAAAAATAATAATCTTTTATTAATCTTTTAATTAAAATATCATTTCTCTCTTCTTCTTCTTTTTCTTCTTCTTCTTCTTCTTCTTCTTCTATTGGAGCTTTCTTCTCTCTTTTGTTCTTTGGTTCACCGGCCTCTCTCTCTCTCTCCCTTGTCATCTCGTCCTGGTTCCAAGATGGGTATCGTCTCATTGTTTTAGTTCTTCTTCTTCTATTGGAGCTTTCTTCTCTCTTTTGTTCTTTGGTTCACCGGCCTCTCTCTCTCTCTCCCTTGTCATCTCGTCCTGGTTCCAAGATGGGTATCGTCTCATTGTTTTAGTTCCAAGATAGGTCTCTCTCTCTCTCTCCACCAAATCTTTCATCTCTCTCTCAATCTACCACCGTGGGTTTGTGATTTGTGGTGGTTGTGGGTTAGATTGTGGGTTTTGTGAGTTGTGGTGGGTTGTTTCATTGGGTGGCAATGGGTTGTGGGTTGTGTGTTGCAGTGGGTGGTGGTAGTGGGTTGCGGTGGTGGCTAGTATTGGTAGTAGATTGTGGTGGCTAGTAGAGCAGGTAGAGAGGATGAGAGAGGAGGCGGAGAGGATGAGAGAGGAGAGAGATAGGGGTTAGGTGAAATGAATTTGTTGGGTTTTTTTTATCTTTATTTAATTAGGTTGTTTATATTATTTTAATATGTTGTATATTAAAATAAAACTTTTAATGTTGACTGCATTTAAAGGTGAGTCGTTAAAATAGATAAAGTGAGTGTTAAATGCTATATTTTCTAGCATTCTAAGTGCGAATACTCTAAAGAGGTCCAATACCATGTATTGCTTTGTATGCAGATGTGATGTGACAATCACAATGCATGCAGGTGCGACAACATCCCCAACGCATATATAGGTCCTGGGATACTCCTGAGCTTCACTTTATAACTTTTTGTGGTTTTTCCGTTTCGTTTTCCATGTTCTTGGCCTGCCTTTCTGTACCAATTGATATTGGTGTGTTATTCACTTATTTGTCTTCTCTCTTTTTTGCGGGTTATTCGCATAAAACAATTACTCCTACTTTTGAAAATTTAAGGTATTCCCAACAAACATAGATATTAATTATTCCTCCTTTATGATTTAGGATTAATCTCTCTCTCTCTCTCTCTCTCTCTCTTTTATCTATATATAAATAGCTTAAAAACTGACACACATGTCCAGTATTGCGAGGTAGACAACCTTACACCTAATATATATATATTTCGTCATTGTTCCTATTATATTGTAAGAAAGAAAAAAAATAGAAGATTTAGCAAAAATAAATTAAATGGAAGAAGATAGGGATAGACAGAGCCAGGATGATGTGCTCGCCTTCGATTTGTACAAGAATACCATGACAGGTGAATGGGGGAATATTGTTAAGATGTATAAGGAACAAAAATTCTCAGCCATTGACGCGAGGATCAACTCGTCAGGTGACACGGCATTCCATGTAGCTGTCTCCATTGCGCCAGAAGAAATTGTCCAACAACTCATACGTGTAATTGCTCTCCATTCAGAGCCCTCTCTTCGGTTAACAAACTACGAAGGGAATACCCCTTTGCACGTGGCAGCCTCAGCTGGGAGATTGAACATATGCATCCTTCTTGCTGCTAAAGTTAACGTGTTTTCGGAACTTCCAAATTTGGAGGTTCATCAAGATCTATTTCGTAACAAGCTCGGTGAAACTCCTCTCTTCTTAGCCGCCTTTCATGGTTACAAACCAATCTTCCTTTACCTGCATTCCCTACTCTTGGAAGCCTCCGACAAGGACCTTGATTCAGTCAATCCCGCCTACAGAAGAAATGATGGTGAGACTGCCCTTCACTGTGCCATTAGGTGGGAGTATTTCGGTGAGCATTTTTTGCTTTTTAACTTTTTTTCACACCGAAATTTTATATTTTCTAAAGTAAAATCTTATATAGTTCCGCTTTGTCGTTCAAAAGTATTATCTTCTCTCATTTTCAAGGAAAAGCAAGAATCTCCCTCTAGTACTATTGTCAAAAGCGGAACCAATATTTGACTTAAGAAAAGCAAACATGTCTCTGTGTATATAGTTATAACATACATAGATACACAAATATTATGCATGTGCATAACGCACATATTATTATATGTAATACTCAAAACCAATCTAAATAATAAAATGACACTAACGTGAATACAAAGTGGTATTCACGTTAGTGTTAGAGTTTATACATGAATGAGTCATGTTGTATTTTTTTTCCCTGTTATCCCGAAGTTGACTTAATATTTTTCATGCAATTATATTTAGTAATTAGTGAAACTTCTGTTTTTTTTTTTTTTTTTTTTTTTTTTTTTTTTTTGAGAAGTACAAATTATGTTGCTTTTGTTAAGCATATAAAATGATTAAATTAAAAAAAAAATTAATCCAAATTGTAACTATTTGAGTATCTAAAACTTTAGAGTTCAACTTAATGTAAAAACTAAATTGACAATAACTCCCAAATGTAAGGACCAAAAATGGTATTTTCATCAACTAAGAATTATTAATTCACATATTCTATCACATTATAACTTTACAAGGCTTTTTTTTTAAGAGTTGACGAAAATATAGAAATGACCGCTAATAGAATTCAACTTGGCAATTTTAATATGCATTTTTTTTTTACAATAATTATGTTTTCTTTTTTTAAAATGCACTTATTTGTATGTATGAGATTATAAGCGGGTGCTAGGATATAAAATTTTATATACAAAAAAAAAAAATAATAATAATAATAATAAATCAATTATATATATTAAATGTTCTTGTGCATTACTGATTAGTTTTATTATGGTTGACAGATGTGGCATTTGAGATACTTGCAAAGGAACCTAATCTTGCTTATTCTGTGAACGAGGTAGGAATCACCCCTTTGCATCTCCTAGCAAGTAAGCCTTCGGTCTTTAGAAGTGGTTCCCACCTCGGATGGTGGAAGAGCATCATTTATCATTGTAAGTATTACTCAATTGCGTAGCCGCAAATCACTAAATCGCTTTAATTTTGTAGATCAGAGTTGTACCTACATTACACGTACTTTTCCTTTGTTGTTGTCCATTCTCCAACATAAAAAAATGTCGTTTTCTTTTATTGTTTATGAAAGGTATACATGTAGAAGAGCTGGAGCACGAAACTGTTCATAAAGATTTGATTGATTCTGTCATTAAAGAATTGCATGAATCTTCCGAAAAGGACAACATTACTGACAAATTCCCAAAGAACTACCAAACATGCATCGGGTTCTATCAAATGTTGCAGAATATGGCTCGATCGNTATTACAGAACATATTAACATAACATCGATCAGGGCAACTCAAGAATGTTTAGACCTACACTAGGGAATAAATTTTTTAGGATCATTTAGATACTAGGTTTATCAGATTCATGGAGTTGCTTTTCCATTCATTAATACTGGATGTCTTATTAATCATGTGAATTTTTTTTTTCTTTTTTTATTATTATTTTTTTAAATTGACAATTGGGTACTTCCGATTTTCTAGCTTTACAACGAAAATGCATTAAACAGAACGATTAAAACTTCAAACATATACAGCAACCCTAAAACCAACGGAAAACAGTGTTGATTTATATATATTTCAGTTCTTCCCTTGAATTTCTGTTACCGAGTTGCTTTTCTTTTCTAGCGTTTGGAAGCAAAAATATGAATTGCAAAGGTCGGAAAGCAGATGAAGAGAGTGCCAGCGAAGGTGCTGTTATTGGCCAATCACAAAAAGGTGAGAAATGCATATTAAAAATAAAAAATAAAAAATAAAATTAAAAAAAAAAAAGTGCATTTGAGATGCCAAGAAACTTCAATTGATATTTGATCATCAAAAAAAGTTTCTTAGTTGGTCCGGTACATCTATTAAATGTTTGGCCCGAAATCTTCTAAAAAAATATACATGGGTCGAGTGCTTTAATGGCCTTAAAGTACTGCTTATTATTGTTATTGTTGAGGCCCAATGAAAAGTAGTTTTAAACTTCTAATATATATATATATATATATTTTATATAATCAAGTAGTTCTTTACTTCTACTAATTAAACATTGTTATTTGCACATTACATAATGAATTGATTTTGTTTGTTATTATAGGATACCAAGCTCAGAGTAAAGATCAGAATTCGCATCATCAATTTCGGAGCCGTTATGCAGTTTGTTTTAACTTTTTCCATCTTTTATACACAATATTCATCCGGATTATTCTTGGCCTTGGATATGGTATGCCACTATATACTAACACCTCCCCGCGCCCCAACACAAACACACACAAATACTATTTTGGTTCTTAAAATTTAATAAAAGTTTATTTTTTGTTCTTAAATTTTAAAAAGTTCTTTTTTCATCCCTAAACTTTGTAAAGAGTTTTTTCAATAGTTTAGAAATAAAAATAAGGAAAAAGAAAAAAAAATTAATAGTTTAAGGATTAAAAAAAAAAAAAAACTTTCAGTCAAGTTTAGGAACATAAATTAAAAAATTTCAATAGTTTAATGAGAAAATATGAAATTTTCAACAGTTTAGAGATGAAAAACGAATTTCTTAAAAGTTTAAGGATGAAAACAAACTTTTGGTAAAGTTTAGAGACCAAAATAGTAGTTTACCCTAAAATAAAATTTTTTATTATATATATATTTTAAAATTAAAAATAAAAAGCTATAATCATTTATTAAATGTTATTGATATAATTTCAATCACATTAATTTTCATGTCAATTGGTTAGATTTTTTTTATTATATATAATTGATAATATAAGATTAATATATTTGCCTTTTGTAATATATATTATATACTTATTGAAAAATAATCAGAGGGTATAAGGAAGATAAAACGGAAGCATGTACATTCTATTAAAATCATGGAGATCCTTATTGAGGAAATTACAAAAGACGCTCGCGACTTCACAAGTGGGACGGATCCTGGGCATACAATCAAGCGGCATGGAAGTTCGGATGGAAAACCATCACTAACAGACGGTGACAGTGCCACCACTTCCAAACCTGAGCAACAAGATGGAAACAAGATAAACGAAACTGATAAAGTAGAGAAAAATAATGGAAAAGGTAATTACTATTCTTCTACACTGTAGTTTTATAGATTTTACATATTACTGTTTATTTTAGAGTAAGAACTTACTTAAAGTTAAAATTATTTTAGTTAACCATTTAAAAAAATATTTATATCATATTAAAATATCACTTGTTTCTTAAATCTTTATAATTATTATTCTTTCTTCACACATAATAATCATCGTCTGTTTCTTTACTCTTGGAAAACTCAAAGAAATAATAAAAAAATCATTTTGCACAAACTACAATGACTTGTATACTTGCACAAGGATAGTAACCAAAACTCATTTTGCATAACTAGTTCATAACTTGATCCGGGTGATTTTTGGTATTCATTCGCTATAATTTGGATTTTGTGCTATAATAGAGTGACTTGTATATTTGTACAAGCACTATAACAAAATTCTGTTTTGCATAACTAGTTTGTAATCTAATGTGGATGATTTTTGGATTTCATTGGCTATAATTTGGGTTTTATACTATTTTACATGAGCTCGTGAGAATAAGTGTCATCAAATAGCTCACAGCCCATGAGCTGGCCTAGTAATGCTCTAGGTTAACTCATTAGCCACATTAACTCATAATACATAACAAAAATAATTTAGGGGGGGTGGGGTTGAACTTAGGCTCCATTTGGATTGCGATCCACATTCACACGTTTGGCGCTTTTTTTTTTTTTTTTTTTTTTTTTCAACCCGCTCTTAATGCATTGTTCATGAACAGTGCATTAAGGCAAATGAACAATGCTAAATAGTAGTGAACAGTTATGAACAGTAACCAGAAATTATTTTTTTATTGTTTTCAGTTTTCAGCAAAATAAACAGTATTCAAACACACACTTAAAGACACAAGAGTAATAATTTAAGAGCACACCTAACCATTAGGATACTTGAAATAATTATACTAAATCATGCTTACTAAATATAAATTTTGCTAGTAAATTGGTATCTTTGATTTTTTTTTTTTCCAAAAAACATAAACTTTGGAAATTTTATTTATTAAAGGATATGTAGAAAAAAAATTCAAAAAACATAAACACTGGAAATTTTATTTATTAAAGGATATGTAGAAAAAGAAAAAATTTATTTGAAACCTCAATAAAAAATTTTATTAGGAAAAATTGACTCTTTTCTTATTTTTTTTTTAATTTTTTTAAGAAGGAAATTTTACTAAAAACAAATCAATCATGGTTAGACAATTCGGCCTAAATACAAAAATTGGCATCACCCATGGGCTGAGATTTTCCCTTTTGGCCCAATCCACTAAGCATGGACTAAGTAAAAACAAGGCAGACCAGCTTGGCTAGGCCCATTGCCGACTTTTAAGTGTGATTGCTCTTAGATTTGGACAATGTGAAGTTACATAAGGTATGTTTTTTTTCTTTTTCTTAAGAGAAATTAGAGGTCTATTTAGATACTGCTTATTGCTAAAAATTAAAAACTAAAAACTAAAAATATTATAGCAAAATAATTTTTAAATATGTGAATAGTACCGTGAGACCCAATTTTAAAGTTGTTTTAAAAAAAAAAAAAAAAGTACTTGCGGGTCATGTGAACAGTACACGAGAGCCACTAAAAACGCTGAACGCGCAAAACTCCAAAAGCTGAACACTATCCAAACGGATACTAGGTATGTTCTAAGGGTTCAAATTTGATAAGAAAACACCACATCATATTTTTTAAGTTAAGCAATAGGCACCCTCACACACAAATCCTATTCTCCAATCCAAATTAAAAATAAATAAATAATTTCCATAAAAAAAAAATCATAATAAATAAATAAACTTCTGCTTTGTTTTTTTGGTAAGTATCTAATCTCTATTTCTTTACCGGTCCATTGACTCCATTCTACAAAAGAAAAAAACTAATATAAAAAATTCAAAACTTTTTATTTGTTTTGGGCTCTTCTTGAACTCAAGATTTTCCCCTCTACCGTCCTACCAACAAATCAGACTTGCCCTCATGCATATCATGACATTTCATAGTAGTCTTGATGACCTTCTTAGAGCGATGATCTATTTCTCAAATCTGTAATTTTGTTAGACTATTCTATGACTTCTTCACTCAGTTTCGCTTGAGGTGTTGGTAGGCAGTGGTCAGAGGATATGGCAAATTGGCAATTCAAGATCGAGAGGGTTCTAAAATTTAAAAAGAAAAAAAGAAATTGGTTTTGAGATTAGGAATTTAGGATTGTGTGTGAAAGTGTCTATTGCTTAACTTAGAAAATTGGCAGCATATAATAACTGCATATTATTGGAGGTTGTAAAACATATGGTTTTACATCGTATATTTATTGAATTCAAACTCATGAACTAAATTGTTATCAGTTATATATATATATATATATATACACACACATATATGGCTAACATTTGAAGATGCACTCTGTGTAATTAACAGGAAAGGAGGAAAGGCCTAAAACTACAAAGACAGAGACACCCTTACTTATTTTATTGCCAGGTAAAGAAAGAAACGGTATAACAGAAATGGTTGAGCAAATACTTCAAAAGTTTCCCATGGCCATTAATGACAATGGTAAAGAAATGTCTAAAATGACAAAGATGGAGACACCCATATTGCTCGCAGCAAGAAATGGTATCACGGAAATGGTTGAATACTTGCTCAAAAAGTTTCCATTGGTCATTGCTGACAAGAGTGAAGGTAAAAATATTGTTCTTTGGGCCGCAAAGAATAGGCAAACACATGTATTACAGCTACTGCTCAAGCAAAGGTTTGTAAAACGTAAACTAATTCATGAAGTGGATATGAATGAAAACAACGCATTGCATCTGGCAGCTGAGATAGGAAAGCAAAGGCCTTGGCTAATTCCTGGTGCTGCATTGCAAATGCAGTGGGAAATCAAGTGGTATGAGGTATGAACTCAAAACCAGCTTTGTCCTCGATTTTTATCACACAATATAATGATAGCACATTGAAGCAAATGCCACCATCCTATAAAGCAGTGGCAGAGGAGGGGTTGGGCAGCTTTTAAAAATTCTCTCCTCTTATAAATTTAAAATATATATATATATATATATATCTGAAATTTTATTTTTGAATGTATAGTCAATAAATTCTCTCTCCCTTTCTAAAGCTTTTGATTTTTGTTGATTTCTTTCTAATGTTTCCACATAAACTTTTGAAAACCCACATTTTTTCATACCAATATTTTAATATGTATTTTTTAATTGAATTTAAATTTAATAAGGATTCCGTGTTAAACTTTTTATATTTACTCCCTCTATTAGAATTTTGCTATTTTTTTTTCTTTAAATGATAAAGTAGATAGTTTAATATATAAGCACATTCAAAATAATGGTCATTAATAACTTACTATAAATACAAAATTCTATATATAAGAAAAAATAAAATTAAGAGAAAAATATATTTCATATAATTTTCTTGTGTATTTCATGAGTTAGTAACTATATATATTAATATATATATATATATATTAATGCATGCAGTTTGTAAAAGACAACATGCCGCAACACTTTTGCTATCAAGTCAATAAGGATAACAAGACCCCAGAAGAAATCTTCAACGAAACGCACGAGGACTTAGTCACAAAAGGAGGTGAGTGGCTTGACAAAACTGCTGAATCATGCTCAGTTGTGGCTGCACTCATTGCTACTGTTGCCTTTGCCACGTCAACCGCTATACCTGGTGACATCGATATACAACACGCGAAAGCAAATCTTGAAGGCCAATCGACACTCACCATCTTTGCCATCTCATCACTCGTTGCTCTTTGCTTCTCCATCACTGCTTTGTTCTCGTTTCTTGCCATCCTCACTTCTCGGTATGAACAGAAAGATTTTCGTAGAGACTTGCCAAAGAAAATTCTGCTTGGCTTAACTTCTCTCCTCGTTTCCATTACATCAATGTTGATTTCTTTTTGTGCTGGACATTACTTTATGCTGAAGAATAAACTGAAAGATAAGGCTTTTCCAGTATATGCAGCGACATGCCTACCAATAGTCTTTTTTGCCATACAACAGTTACCACTTTACGTTGATATTGTCTGGGCTATTTTCAAGAAGGTCCCTCGATCAAGCTGTAAGGCTATTTCTCTCTAGGGGTTTCTTCTACAATATTATATACAGAAACTTTTTATTTTTGAATGTTTGTACTTTTTCTATCAATCGAGATTGATGGTATGCTTTAGGATTGAAATAAGTTGTTTTCTATTTTAAATTAATATGGGATGCATTGTTTGCTATTTTAAATTAATTTGGCATGCATTGTGTTCTTGGGCTTATGACTTATGAGTTCAATAATTGAACAGTTTTAGTTCCTCAATTTTTTTTAATTGAATAGTTCACGTATTTTATGTTGAAAGAGAGAGAGAGAGAGAGAGAGAGAGAGAGAGAGAGAGAGAGACTCTCTCTCTCTCTCTCTCTCTCTCTCTCTCTCTCTCTCTCTCTCTCTCTCTCTCTCTCTCTCTCTCTCTCTGCAATTATTCAATATTTTGAAGGTAATGATGGTACTCATTCCCCTCATATAATAGTGAATCCCACTAATTTTTTGATATTGATAATTTCAATAGTTACAACAAGGGAGAGAAGTTTGAACTATGAATATTTTTAATTTGTTGAAAACACCAAGAAATGCCAACTAATATGTTCTAGTTAGCTCAACTAGTAAAATTTCTTGCCGTTAAATAAGAGATCTAGGATTTGAACCCTATTTGTACCAAAAACCAATTGATATTTTAGCCTAATGATAAGAACAATTATTATGCAGTAGACATTATAGGTGAAATTATATTCTATTTATATATAAAAATAAATAAATAAAAGATGTCAACCAATCGAATCTGCCTACACCAAAAATTGATTGATACCTTAATCTGATGATAAGAGTAATCATTATGGGGTGAACATTATAGGTGAAATTCTATTCTATTTATTAAAAAAAATGTCAACCAATTGAGCAAGGCTTTTGAACATTGTTATTTGAAGACAATGGTTTTGACTTAATCTTTTAATAACCAAAGCCCATTTAAATTTCTTAAAACTTAGGTAACTGAATTGTACATTCAAAAATTATCTTAACAACTAATAAATCACTTAATATTTTGACAATACAGTTTTGGTTTTACCTAAAATAAACCTCTCAAAAAAAAAATCCTCATAGTAATCAACAATTGAAATACTGAAATAGGCTCCTAGAAGGGAGTATATTTCACCTTTGTGATTTTTTTAGTAATTTTTTAATGACTAAAATACAAAATTCACCCTCTATGTTTCACCATTTGTCATTTCAGTTCTATAAATTTGGGTTTTGTCATTCCAATCATCTAAGTTTCATTCTTTCTTAATTAAGTCTTCTGTTAATGTACTGTTACTTTTTGCCGTTAACTTACCAAAACAGCGTTTTGAACCTTAGTTAATATCTGTGTGTGTGTGTTAACAATGCCATTAGATTTTTTTTTTTCTTTGGTCCAGAATGACATTATAAAGTTAAAGGACCTCAGTCTCATGGACTACCAATAGATGAATAGATCGAGAAATTTGGGCATATAAAGGCTTCAGGAAAAATAAAGAATCATACAGAGATGCAGCAACAGTCGGATTGAAAAAGAAATATCACCCGCCAACGGAACAAGGGCCAAGAGCAAGAAGATCTTACAGAGTCGTTGGCAATAAAGATGTCAGAAGTGAAGTAGACAATTTTTATTTGGTTTTATGTGTTTCTTGGAGCTCTATGGTTGATGGGTATTGCAAAGGGGAAAGGATAGGTGATGCTAGAAATTTGTTTGATATCGTGCCAGATAGGAATGTAGTAACTTGGACAGCAATGATTGATGGGTATATGACGTGGTTCTTCTAATTGGATTTCTGTTTTTTTTTTTTTTTTTTTTTTAATAAACTTTTTTTTCTAAAATTAAAAAAAAATATTATCAATTAAGGCCCAAAATGATACTGTTTGAGTAAGTTAACGGCATTAACTAACTGTACATTAAAAAACTGAAATGATAAAACTTAAATTTATAGGATTGAAATAAAAATTGATGAAATTTAGAGCAAAAATTTTACATTTTAGCCTTTTTTTTTATTATTTATTTTTTGGATCTAAAGAGTATCTCGTGTTTTCTATAAGAACAGTTAATTTGTACTAATATTTGTTACGAGAGAGAATATTTCTTCTCTTACAAATCATGTCTTTTGGGCGCTCAGGCTTTTATGAGTTAATGACTAATGTAAAACTCACAAATAGTAAAAAAAAAAAAAAAAAAAAAATAAGCTTACTTATAATCACATCTCAAAAATAAGCATACTGTTCAACTCACTATTAATGTATATCCACTCCTTAAACAAAAACAGAAAAAAAATATAAATAAAAACTATAAATAAAAACCCTTAGTTTCCGTTGCAGCTCACCACCGACCTATTTACCCAGAAAATTTTCAATTTTCTCATATAAATGACAGTACCTAACGGTGAATTTTCAGTTTCCCAAACGGTAACAAATGAATGAATCATTCAAATTTCGCATCCTTCTCCTCCTCCTATTAGCGATTCTTTTTGCAACGCGCTCAAATGGAGAATCATCGACCTGCGTGACGGTCTACAAAGAAGGCGGTGCTCCCGCGGTCTTTCAATCCCCAAAATGCCCCCGCTGGACGCTCCCCAATTACGGTTTCACCACCACCACAACCACCGCTCCTTGCCAAATGGCGATACTTCAAGGTCGCCGAAAGTCCCAAGAGGATCGCACTCTCTGTGCCCTCGATATTCGCATCCCTTTTCCTGGTCTCTCTCTCTCTCTCTTAGGGTTTTTGTTGTTAATTGCATTAATACCATTCTATTTAGCATAAATTGCAGCAAACACCCCTGAGTACTTCCATTTTGTTTCCTTTTAGGTCAATTTTAGTTGCTTGCTGAGAATTTTCAATGGCAAAAGATTTTTTGAGAGTTTAATTAAAGCTACAAGAAATAGATTATGTTTATTGTGGATATAGTTAGATTTTGAATTTATAAGAAACATTATATATAAGAAAATTATAAAATTTTATTTGTTTAATGGAATTTTTTGATTAAAACAATTAAATACCATATAGGGTTGTGATTTGAAATATTGAAAATAGTTAAAGTAATTAAATATATTATTTCTTTTTATCATCCTAATTTTTCGGAATCATTGGTTGGTAATTTAACATAGTATTAGAGTAGGTAACCTTGATAAACAATGCTATAGACCCGATAATTTTTACAATAGTTAAATTGACAAGTTTTTACTTATTAACATCTAGGCCAACCATTGATATTAATAACAAATTTTCACATTTTGTGCAACTCTAGACTTGTTGGATCTTGATTCCTGAGTCCCAACCTTGCCTTTACTCTACCTTCCCAATTAAGAGTTAAAAATTCCTCATGTTGGGGTCCCACTTATTAAGAGAGAGTCTAGTCCATTCGTGAGGGTGAGTGTTATAGTAATGATTAGGTAAATTTACCTTTCCTATCGGTTTAAGTTTTTGGGACTAGTGGTAATTTATCAACAATGAAAGGAATTTAGGTGTGTTTAGCTGTTTCATTTATTGTAAAGTTGGCTTTTGTAATGTAATGAATTTGATGTTGGAGCAGGCAAAATGGGGGTTAAGGAGGTTACAGTTGGAATCGTGGCAGTTTTTGATGGTCATAATGGTGCCGAAGCTAGTGATATGGCTTCAAAGCTTTTATTGGAGTATTTCATTTTGCATACTTATTTCCTTCTGGATGCAACATATTCAGTCATATCATCGAAGCAATCCACCGGAAGATTGCCAGATAGAAGAGTACATGATTTTGTTTTTCAAGTGTTTAATTTGGATGAAAGAACCAGGTAAGCATTACTTAGATTTTTGAAGGTGTTTTTGCCTACGTGTTAATGATTAATGTTAGATATCAGTATTTGTAGTGTTAGATCCATGGAGTGTTCTACTTCTACCATTGTGGTATTGCTAAAGTTGATAACATCCACTTTAAATACACAAATATGTAAACTAAAGAAACCAAAGAAGAAAAAAAAAAAACTTATGAGAAGTTCTTACAAATGAACAGTGGTGGGGTTGTGTTTTACATGTGTCTTAATAAAGATATTTCCCCATTGCTCTGTATGTAAAATTTGTAAGATTGTTTCCAAGAAAATAAGTTTCATTTATTTTAATATGATAAAACAGCTTCCAACATTAACTGAGGGATGTGTTGGTCATGTGTATACATTTTCATTTGTAAGGTTGTTGTTTTTCAGGATGTTAGTTTTTGGGTCTACAAAACCTCTGATTTTGGTACAGTGCTCTTATATTGTTAATGGTATTGCCTAAATGTTATCTCACCATATAATTTTAATCAACGTGATATTGTTTATATGTACTTCCAAATAATGGGAATGCATTCCTAGGTTAAAGTATTCATGGCCGGTGAATTTTGATGATTCTCTTCACTTCGAAATTTAAAGGAAGCATTGTTGAGGCATAGATTTTTAATTGATGGGATATTGTTTGTATGTACTTCTAATTTGTGAATTCTTTCCTAGGTTTAAGTATTCTTGGCCAGTGAATTTTGATGATTCTCTTCACTTAGAAATTTTAAAGGAAGCGTTGTTGAGGGCAATCCATGATATTGATGCAACATTTTCTAAGGCAAGTTCTATTTGATATATCTTGGCTTGTTTTAGAATTATTGTGCGTTATTCCCTTCCTTTTGATCTTATGTTGAGATTCGTTCACTTAAGTAATGAAGGAAGCATCTAGAAGGAATCTTGATTCTGGTTCGACGGCCACCATCATACTAATAGCAGATGGTCAAATTTTAGTTGCCAACATTGGAGATTCAAAAGCCTTTTTGTGCTCTGAAAAGTTCCAGCCTCCTGCAGAGGCAAAAGGTTAGAATGGTCTTGACCTAATGCGCTATGTGTTCAGAATGTTAGATGATGTTTTGCAGTTATTATTTATGGTGTGATTTGTTTTTACCTGCTAAGTTACACATGCTCCCAATGGGTCTTGAACCTACAACCTCACCCTCCACCTAGTGCTTACAAGGGGAGGAGGTGCCAATTGAGCTAGAGCTCATTGGCTATGGTGTGATATTCTTGTATGATTATTGAAACACAAAGTATGATTTATAATGCCAGAGTTTTACTTATCATTTTAACAAAGACATAGTAAAGGCTATTCAATTGATGTTGATTATGCATTGCAGCCACTTTAATAAGGTTATATAGGCAGAAAGGACGCAACGGCCCTGTTTCGCGCGTGAGAGATCATGACAACTTCAAAGTGGCTTCATCCAATGGATTTGCTCATTTTTATGTTAAGGAATTGACCAAAGATCATCATCCAGATAGAGATGATGAAAGGATTCGGGTGGAAACTGCTGGTGGTTATGTTCTTGAATTGGGTGGTGTGTCCCGAGTAAATGGTCAACTAGCTATTTCTCGAGCAATTGGCGATGTGTCCTTTAAAAGGTCAGGTTCACAAACAGTGTAAAATATTTGAATTGGTATTCTTCCTTAATTGGGACTTCCAAAAGAGCTTGTGATGAAGTCCTATTAACTTTCCCTGCTGCCAAGAGCCTTGTAGTCAGTTCTCTCCGTGTGGAGAACCTAGGTTTGAATCGTTAATTGACTTGGCATTAAAAACTCACATTTCTTATCTTTTTATCATCTGACATCCTTATTTTACTTGTCACTAAAAGAAATATTAATTGAAATTCTGATTTAGTATTCTCTGAATCTTTTTTATCAGTTACGGTGTTATATCTGCACCAGAGGTGACAGATTGGCAACCTCTGGCCACAAATGATAGCTATCTGGTGGCTGCATCTGATGGAGTTTTTGAGAAGTTGAGTCTGCAGGATGTTTGTGATTTGTTGTGGGAAGTAAATAGTCATGGTACCCTGGAATCAGAACTTTCTACTTCATGCTTGTACTCATCAGCTGATTGCATAGTGAACAATGCTTTTGAAAAGGGCAGTCTGGATAATATGGCAGCTGTCGTGGTTCCTTTGGGATCTACTGTTTTTTCTGAAGATTTTCTCAAGGAAGGTTGTGTTGAAGAGGGGGACAGAGATTTGACAGCAAGTGGACTACAGAAGTTCAGATATGAAAACTCAGGTGACTCTTTGCTTTTAAAATTTCCAACTGATTATAGATTGCATAAGTATGGAAACCAGAACTTCAGTTTGTAACTTTGTATTAGAACCACTGGGGCATCAGAAAATGAAAACTTCAGAGGTCATTTATCCTATCGTTTAATTTTTCTCTATATAAAGGAAAAAATGCTGTGATCATTTTGTAGACTTTGAGATGTGGATTAAACTGGGTTCACATATTTTGGCGATATGGTTTATGAGATAACTGTTAGGATGATGGTTAAATAATCAAATTCACTAGTTTCTAACAACTTAAGCTTTTGGGACAATTGGTAATTTATAGTGGTATCAGAGCAGGAGATTATAAACTCTATCTCTATCCCCATTCTACCTCCCAATTAAATGTTAAAAATCTTACATGTTGAGCCTCACTTATTAAGATGGAGTTTGGGTCTACACAGGTTGGGGGGTGTTAGAATTATGGTTAAATAATTAAATTTACAATTTCCTAACAATTTAAGCTTTTGGGACAATTGGTAATTTATCAATAACCAACATAGAGTTGGTCTAAAAGTTATAACTTTTGTTCATGATTTTAGTGGTGTTAACTTTTTCTTCATTGCAATTGTGCCAAAACCAAATGATTAGAAGTCAAAACTAGTAGTTTGTCATGCCAAGAGCCTTGTAGCTCAATTAGTTGGCACCTCTTAGTATCTCCAACAGAGACATTTAGGGTTCAAATCTCCTCACCCTAAATTATCAAATTATCCAAAAATTGGTAGTTTACCTCAAGTGATGTAGCTTTTGGGTTTTCAAAAATCACATTATCTTGTAAAAAGAATACCAATATATTGTTTTGTCAACTTTGTCCTTATTTAATAACTTAAATTCATTTCTATCACATCTTGTTTGTGTTTGCTGATGTCTCGTCTGTGATAGGCATGTTGGCATGCCCTTGACTTGGGCACACCTGTCCTTTCGATTTTTCCATCATAGTTATTCTTTTACTGTTCATTTATGCGGACCTGCCTGTTCAAAATATCTGCTTGTGGTGTGTTCGCGGCCCCCAATGGTAGTCTAAAAGTGCACAGACCATGTCAAGAACTTAAGATGAAAAATATATTGAATGATTTCTCAGTTGTCTATATCACATTTTTATCTTGGTACATAGGCTCATTATGATGATTCTTTTATCTGCTATTGTACTCATCATTAATTTTTCACCCTGATCAGCTGATGATGTCACTTCTGGCCTAGTGGATTTGAAGCATGCTCATCCATTAATGTTCAAGTTTGAGAGGTTATTGGTGAGTATGAAAGCTTAGATTTTTTTGTTTCCTTGTTTTGATCCATTTGCTTTTCCAAGGCAGTTGGTTTAATGTCATTTATTACCTCATAGGGAAATGAATTATGATTTTTTCCTACTGTTGTGTGCAAATGCATATAAACCTTTCAAATAAATATATTTTTCTGATTAATGAAGGGAAAGGAGCTGGGACAGATTCCTTTCATATAACAAACTGCAAGGTGGTTAAGGTGGTTTTAACCAATAATCATGGCCTTGGTATTGATGTTCATTAATGTCCACATCATCTATCATGCATCTTGGCAATTAACAGTGGTCCTTTTGCAATTGTTCCATACTTTATTTTTGTCAATGAAATTTTATTTCATCTCTATTCTCTCATGAAGGAAGAGGTTCTGCTCATCCGGAACATAACAAGTTTTGACAAATTAACTTATATTATCTTATGTAAGTTGTAAAAGTTTGATACATATTTACGAAGTATATCTTGGATAAGTGATTGTTTTGATTGAATGGTTGTGGACATTTGGTTATTTGAGAGAATGATTTGTGGGCCACCAATATTTTTTTGGTAGACTGAAGCAGTCATTTTACTAAAAGAAGACTGTCTACCTGAAGAATGTCCACATCATCTATCATGCATTTTTTTTGGGTTCATGTAATGAGACCATGATTTACTTATTTAGTGACTTGTGCCATTAGTACTGGGAAAGGTTTTGTATGAATGATATTGGCTGCATTTCTTGCTCTAGGTTGAAAGAAAACATGGCAATTTTGGCTGTTTTCATTTATCTGAGAACCTTGATGAACACATGGGTTACACCTTGCAAGCTCAAACGGATGACCTCGAAGACTATGTGAATTATGTACCTCAGGCTCTACCTGAGGCCCTTGATCAACAGTGTGGTAAGTGAAGGTGTCATTGGGCTCTTTAATCCATGGTATTTTCTTTTTTTATTGCCATAAATTATCTCTAGCCAAGAGGCCTGTGTTTCTGGGATTGCTTTCAGTAATTTGGATAGAAACCCTGTTAAGTTCCCCTACATTCAGTTTTTAATAAATGTGTTAACCTTCTGTTTGAATCCCTCTCTTTTAGCTGCAATGTCAAAATATAAGCTAGATTTTGTTTCACTCACAAATTGTCTTAATGCATAGGAGAATAATGTGAATTTTATTTTATTATTCATAGACATTTGTCTTTCATTTTTGTCACTAACATACACTATCTATTTACAACGAGCTCTAATTTTGTTTTTAGGTGGACCTCTATATTTGTATAATGACCAGAATTTTTGCTTGCACCTTGGTATGAATGTTGATGGAACTAAAGATCAATGCATAAATCCTGAAGGCCTTGCTAATTTTCTTGGTCTGCTTGAATCAATTCCTCTTCATGATACAGGGCCAAATTATGGATCGTTTGAGTATGCAATGCCAGACTTGAGGTACATTGCTTTGCTTTAATTTAATTTTGCTGCTTAATGATTGTTAGCCTGATGAAGCTAATATAAATAAAAAATTACAACTTTTACCACTATACTTGTAAAAGGGGGAAAAAAATCTTAAATTCAATACATGTACACACCTTCATGCAATGTACCTCTATTATGTTAATTTAATTTTTGAAATGATGTGCTAACTCAGTTTGTAATCATCATACTATTGTTTGTGAAGTACTTACAATCTGAGATGCCCCTCTTCAGGGGAATTTGATGATCACATACAAATACATATTAAAAAATTGTGAATTTGTTCTTAGTGGTGTCTTTGTGTTAAAAGGTTTTTATTATTTATTATTTTTTTATAAGCTTTTGTGTTTCAGAATTTTTTTGAACGTTGCATGTGTGACATGTGATCTTCTGTGTTCTTTGATGAGAGACCCTAAGACATATGGTGCATTATTTGATTGACTTCCTCTGTTAGGTACACCCTAAAGAAGAGGTTTGGTCGTGGATCATATGGTGAAGTATGGTTGGCTTTTCATTGGAATTGCCGTGAAGGAAGCAATGCTTCAAACCATAATGGAAAAAACAACAATACCTCATCTAATTCTTTTCATTTTGATTCAAATCATATTTCATCAAATAATTGTCATGCTGATCCTGCTGACGAGAACTTCTTCATTTTGAAACGTATGATGGTAATAATCTTTACAATTTAAAATTGAATCTTTAGAATTTCGTTTGGATCTAATATTGATGTCTTTTAATTTGTACATCACTTTTATCCTCTATGTTGCATTTGTTAGGATGATAGCATAAATTACTATTTGCTTCCTATAAATAGGTGGAGAGAGGGACTGCTGTTTACTTGAGTGGTCTACGGGAGAAGTATTTTGGTGAAGTTTTTTCAAATGCCTCTAAAAGCCTTGGAGGGCTGCTCTCAAATTCTGTTGTGGAAGAATCACATGTGGGCTTCACTGACCTAATAGAAGCAAATGAACCAATGATTCATGAAAACACTTGGAGTTTTGAAAATGAATTTCTGAATGATAGACTGCAAAGAGCTATCCTTGAAGAAGGTCTAAACCATATTGCAAGATACGTAGAGTCATTTGAATCTCGATCAAATGAAATATGGCTTGTATTTCGTCATGAAGGCATCTCTTTGTCAAAGCTTATGTATACTGTTGAAGATGTAGATGATAATGCAGATGGGGTTGAACAAGTTAAACATGTTCAGATTTTGCGTCCCTCAAAATGGTGGCATTGGTTGAAGACTACAGAAGCAGGACAAGAGGAAATGCGCAATCTTATATGGCAGTTGGTATTTCTGCAATAGTGCAATACACATTTCAGATTTCTCTCTATCATGAACTTTTTTTTCAACCTAGTCAATTTCCCATTTTCTGTAGTGCTATATCTCATAGAAATAGTTGCTTGACTTGGATGGATGGCACATCCTTTAGGCATGTGAATATGTTGTTGGAAGATATGTTAATCCTATGCTAAGTAAACATGCTTAAATTTATATTAAGGAAAATTTCATGTTGTTTAATTATTCTAGTTTCTATCAAAAGATTGATGAATGTAAAACAAGGCTTGGAGATAAATATGACTCAGCTTAAATTGGTGAATCATACTTTTAGTTGGCTGAAGTTAATTTATTTTAAATCTCTAACTTGTGTGACTTTTGCCATATGTCTTTAAGTAAGAATCATAATTTGGATTATGTATACTACATGTGTCCAAATTTTTTGCAGTTGTTTTGTCTGTTGCATTCATTTAGATACCTGACATACTATCCTTTTCATGTCCCAGTTGTTGGCGATCAAGTCCTGTCATGACCGCAATATCACCCACAGGGATATAAAACCTGGTGAGGACATTAGTACCTTATGTTAGAGCTGATTATTAAGTAAAATGATATGGACATGCATATGCACACAGATACCCATGCATGAGAAATCAATTTTCTTGCACTTGTTGATCCAATGAGCAATAGCTCAAATTGCACTCCCTCCCACAATAATGGGATGGAGGATAAGGTCAGCATATGGGGTGCATGTGTAACTTACCAATCCAGTTTTTTTATTTTTTATTTTTATTTAAAAAGAAGATCCAAGCTCATCACTCCATATTCTTTTCTCCTGCGAATTTATATCATAATTGTCCCACATTAACCAGTTATTTGGTTATGAAAAGAATCATCAATTTGTGCAATAAAGAGCTCAATTGGAAAGTTTTTATTTGTGATCTCTTGATTGTGATTTTGCATGACTCAATTGGAAGGAGTACTATTTGGGCAAAAGCTAATTGTAAATGCTTTTATGTTTGGAAGAGAACATGGTCATCTGCTTTGAAGATCAGGAGACAGGGAGATGCCTAAAAGGAAGTCCAAGTGGAGATAAGAATTTCATCACCAAAATGTACTGTAGAATATATCTAACTGTTATTGTATTTCAACTGAAATTTTCTTCTTTGTTAAAGTTTTTTGCTAAATGACATTAGCTTCTACTCATCAACTATTAGGAGAGAGTCAAAACATACTACTATACAATTTGATTGACTGTGTCATATCTGTAGGAATTATATATACATATATATATGGACTTGCGTTTGCATTCACCTGCTTTTCGGCCTTATTTTGTCTATCTTATGTTCGTTTTTTTTGGCGGTTCAAAATACTTGTCTTGTTTTAAAAAGTAAGTGGTCATTAATTTACTGAATTCCCAACAGATCGATGGATTTAATACATATTTGAATTCTTGAAAGTTTACCAGGGCAATTTTGAAACTTAAATATTAAACAGAAGTCTTTATCCCCCCTTCCCCACGCAACCTATCCTCTTCATTTAGTGCATTTAAGAAGCTTATCACATATGCTAGAGCTTCTGCACAACCTCTCACAACCAAATTGACTGGGCAATAGTTTGTTGGTTGGCTTTCTTCCCCTTTTAAAACCCCATTGCTTTGCAATCTTTGGTTTGCATTATTCCATCATGTTTTGCAATGTCTTAGTTACCATGATTTTGGTCCCAAGTGATTTTTACATGAAATTAGTTAACAACTTCAGATGCTAGTGGTTTACTTGTCATTTAATTTCATGGTCCTCCCTTATCTCATAACAGTAGTCTGGTTGATCCAGCAACATATTATGACAATAATATTTGGGTAAAGTTTCTCATTTCCATATGAATACTTTCCAAAATTGGCTGGTTGTCCACCAAAAACGTGATTTATTGAGACAGCATTATTTGTCAAAAGAGTATTCAAATACTTCATGTTTGAAAAAGCTTCTTTTCTCCTCCAGGCAAATTTTAGTGTAAGCTGTAGTGATCAATGTCTGGCAGAATGTGTCACTGTGTATTTTCCTATATGGTGGTAGGGGTCAGGGGAGGGAAGGGAATCTTTGTGTTCTCCTTTGCCTGTTTAATATGAGTTAACATTTTTGATTGCTAGTAACCCACCCCACCAGTCATTCCCTTCTTTTCCTCTTGGTCCGGCCCAAAATGATTGTCCCATTTGTGTTTATCTATATGTATGTTTTAATATGTAGAGGGAATGTAATTTTTATATCATGCTTATTGTTCAATTTATGATACATTCCATGATCACCTTTTAACCCATTTCTGTTAAAAGGCAATGTTTCTTTTGCGACTCTTTACAAGCTCTGAAGTTGCAGTCTGCTTTATTTATCCATAATTGTTTGGCACATAATTTGACATTATGTATATGCAAGGGTCCCCCCCCCCTCCCCCCACATCAATTAAAACACAAATAATGAGGTTGGGTCTTTCACCATTACATACATGTACTGGTCTTCTTTTTGGCATAGACTAGAAATGAATGGTTGGGTTGACTCTAGAATATATGTATCATCAAAACAAGAAATTATGAATGGTTGAAATTTAGTACTGTTCTGTGTGCTTATTTGATATATAATAATGTAACTGAAACTTTATGCTTTTTGTGCTTAAGCATGTTGCACTACGGATTTAATGCCTTTTTCTTCAATGGATTAGGCGCATTATTGACTTTGGTAGTGCAATAGATGAGTTCACACTGAAGCACTTATATGGCTCCACTGGACCGTCTAGGTATCTCTTCTTTCTTTGGAAGCTTTTTACTTCTGCAATATCTGTGTTTTAATATCTCAGTTAATGGTATGATGCATATTCATTTTTGGGGTTGCTTCAGGGCTGAACAAACTTATGAGTACACTCCACCTGAAGCCTTGCTTAATGCAAGTTGGTATCATGGGCCAAAAGGCACAACTGTGAAGTATGTCAATCTTTGATATAAATCAATATGAAAGTTAGCATGCATGGTTTATATATTAAGGATATATTACTTTTTTACAATGCTACGTATGAATCTTCATATGTTGGATTTATTTTATTTGGATTGCAGGACTAATAATCACCTTTACTTGACAGGTATGATATGTGGAGTGTTGGCGTTGTGATGTTAGAGTTGATCTTAGGATCACCAAATGTATTTCAAATAAGTTCCTTAACACGTGCTCTATTAGATCAGCATGTTCAGGGTTGGAATGAAGACTTAAAAGAGCTGGCATATAAGTGAGTTTTGCTTTTAAGGAGACTTTAAGATTGTCAAATTATTTTGTACTTTGAGTGGCTCTCAGTGATAGTATTGCATCTGTTACAAATAACCATTGACATGCTTGAAAATAAATCTTGATGGACTGGTTTCTGATCCAAAGATGACATTCTGATCTAAGTGCAAAGCTGTCTAGCAATTTAGCACTAATCAATGTGATAACTCTGTTCCTGTGCCATAGTGTATGCTAAAAATAAGGATGTTAAAACAAAACAGAATTGTTTAGGCATGATAATATTAATTCATTTTATGATAAGTGTTTGGTATGACACCCAATGATCTCTGGCTCGCACTTTCTTCATGCACAACAATGGGTTGGAGGGTAAGGTCATCATAGGTTCAGGTCCCACTTGATGCACGTGAAACTTATAATTTAAAAAAAGTGTTAGGCATAGACTTTAATCATCTGACATATCTTCCCACATTAATGGAAATTTTTTTGATCCTGTGTAGCAAGTATTCTTAGCCATATAATCTCTTCTATAGGATGATATTTGGATCCTGTGTAGCAGGTTTTTATGGCCAAATTTTCTGCAATTAACCATTTGCCTCTCCTCCACAGTAACGTCTGTTCAAAAGTTTTGGCTATTTGTGCATTCCAAGTGCCTTCATATTACATCTTCACCCCCCTCAGCTTCATCTTTTACAGTTAACTGATCTGTAATTACATTATTCCATATAAGCTCTCAGTCTCTGTAGATAAGCAGATGTGAGACAAAGGATTAGATATGTAACTTGATTTTTATTGGCCCAAATCTCTAATTTTATATAATGTCATGTTTGAAGTCTATGGCTTCAGAACAAAAGGGATGCATACTTGATGTTCCTACTCCAACTAATGGACTAAGAATCAGTTTACAGATGTCTCCTTCCCCTTACCAAAAAATCCCCTTTCTGAGATTTTAGAATCAAATCGGGTTAGTGACATGTGGCTAGAAGAGAAAGAGATAGCACGGATTTGTAATTAATTCCCACTACTTCACCAAGCATAACATTCTTGTTAAAATTCTTATTTTAAATCTTAAGTGTTCTTTAAGAATGACAGATTTGATAAATGAAATGGAAAAGTATTTGTTAAAAGCTTCTCATTATAATGTGGAGAAATGGATTTTTTTTTTTTTTTTCTCTGTTCCTGAATTTTAATACAAATGTTGAATATTATCAGATTATATAAGGTGAGATTTAAGCCATCAAATTTGTTTGCATTAAAGAACGACTACATTGTCTAAGGAGATTGAATGTTTTGGATCTGTCCATTTTTTGGATAAATTCTGAGATTGATGATTGAAACTTTTTCTTATGATGACAGGCTTAGATCATTTATGGAATTGTGTATCTTAATCTCAGGGAGTTCTTCAAAACATCATCACTCAATGGACCAAGTAAGCGTACCATCTTTCATTGCTAAGTGATGGCTAGATTGTTTTAGTGTTACAATGTACTGTGTTTTAGTGCTGAATATTCTCCTGTGTTTTTCAGTGTGCTAAGTATACTTTTTCATTCTTTTTCTATCATCTTTGACCCTGACTTTACAGTTTAGTTTGGTGATAGATTCTTTTTTATTTATTGGATAAGTAGTTTGGTGATAGATTCATAGACATTAGACATTGCAGAAATGGATTTTATTTTAAGAGCAGCATGGTTGAACGACATGCTTAATTCCTAATATGCTATGTCATGGCATCTATGCTCTTGGAATCTATGGCTCCTTGCACAACTATGTGTTATATTAATTGAGAAAAAGTAGTGATATATTAATTTTCTATGTTATATTTTCATTTTAGGAGTAAGGGAAATTTAGAGGAAATTTGAAGTTTTTTACTTGATGTTACATTTGTGCTATATATTGGCTGATGTAATTTGGCGCTTCTTTAAGTTGTGTGAAACTTGAGGCTGCTTGTTCTGTATTTCTTTCTCTTGGATTGTGTTCATTGATTAAGTGTCTGTTTGCCAACAGAGTTTTCTTTTAGGAAATCCGTAATCCCTCTCTTCTTTTCCGATTCTTTTATCTTTTGGGAGGGTGTGAGATCTGATTTTGTTTATGGTGCCCTTCTAGTACTAGAATTGACATCCTTGCCATATTATGTATAATAGTGACTCATACAATAAGAATTTACAGGCCTGAAAAAGTGCATGAGACATGTTTTAGGACATGAGGTATTTATTTCACAAACAGATATAACGTGCTGTCCCTTTAGGAAAGGAGTTGGGATGGACCTTGAGGAATGTGGTATTTTTTATTAAGGATGGTCTTCTTTTTTCCAAGCATACAATCTGAGTATATAATCTGGTCACCTATTAATGAAATTTCGTCTGTTGGGATTCAGGTTGGAGTTTCACCAGCCTCATGGAAATGCTCTGAAGAATTTTTTTCACATCAGATAAAGAATAGAGATCCTCTTAAACTAGGGTTTGTCTATAATTTCTCGTGCTTTTGTTGGTATCAGTATTCATATTTCGTTACTCGTATGCTCCTTTTTACAAATGTTATGCTCATCAATCTTTTGTTTTTTTTTTCATAATGGCTGCAGATTTCCAAATATTTGGGCTCTGCGGCTAGTACGCCATTTATTACTCTGGGACCCAGTAAGTTGTCATTGCAATTATAAGCATTGCATGGTTTGAGGCAGATTTTTTTTCCTTGATTAAAGAAATGAATAGAATAAGACTTTCTTTTTCATTCTTCTAAATTGTTTAAGTACATATATACCTTAATGGAGACAGTGGTTTTAATTTCTAGATTTTTCCTGAGTATTTTTCTTGAAAATGATTAATTCATGCAGAAAAATGCAATAAGTAGTAAGTTGTTTGCTATATTGGACATCAAGTTTAGTCTATAAGAAGTGAATGTAGAACCTCAGTTCTGATTAAGAGTATTTATTTTGAAGTTTATGATTAATTAAAGTGAAATAAGTTTTGCTCCTAAGTGTGGGTGACCCCTTGGATTCATGCAATGCATTTATTCCCTCATTCAAAATTGCATGTCTATCATATTATTGATAGACACTTGGCCAAACCATTTTTTTGTTATAATTTTTTAAGGAGTTTACTAATATTTTTCTCTCTTTAACATACCCACATTGAAACTTTCCCTTCTCCTAATTACACGTCACAGACGCATTTTCCATATAATCAGTGACAAGAGGGTTAGGTGTTATACGCTGTTAAATCAACTCCTTGGGCATCAGCATGTAATAAGGGTATTACAACTTGCTTACAAGAACTTAAAAACATAGTGTCTGATAATTTTTTGTGATTAAACACGTTATATCACTCTTGTATATTTGATATATAGCTGAATATGATGTGGGTTTTAAATGCATGCGAATTTTAGGAGGATCGATTGAGTGTCGATGATGCTTTAAGGCATCCTTATTTCCAACATCCTCCCAGAGGATGATTTTTTGGGAGTTCAGGGGTTCTTCTGGTGCTTAATTTTCCCAACAAGGTACCATATTTGACTTATGCTAATTAGACATACAAGAGACGTACTAGATTACTACCACTTAAACAATTATGGTCTTAAATTTATTATTCAGATCCAGGTTCCATCCTCTCATTACATGGAAAAGGAATTGAGAAAGTCAGAATTGGGAAGCTTTCGGAAAATTAACTGATTGAAATACTCCATACATAAAGAAGTGTAGAAATATCTCAAGTTTTTGCTGGCTTGCTTGGGGTCTTCATACTGTAAGTTCAACCCCCAAATAGAAGCTATTGATCAAAAACTGTCCGGGAGGGAAATTGAAGCCAAAGCCTCAACATCTAATGTATTTCCAGAAGATCGGCAAATCCATGTGGAGGGAAACAGTTGTAAATAAACTAATATATATTCTTGCTATTACAATTCACAGTGCCCAATTTTCTAATTTTGCCTCTACACATCCCAACGGCCGAGCCCCTAAGCTATGGACAAAGTTTCAAATCGGTTTGGAAGAATCTCCTTCAAGACAATTCTTAAAGAAGAAGATTACTGTATACAATTTTTCCTTCCCTTTGACGCTTGTTGTTACTTGTAACTATAAAAATATCACATCATTTATAAAATGGAGAAGATTACTGTATACAATTTTTTAATGTACATTTGATAGTTAATCTGATATAATATATAAATATACAATATTGCTTAATAAATGAACGATTCAAATTACATAAGGAAGTTTTTTTTTGCTAGGTAAGTGGTGATGCAGGGGATTGAACCCCTGAGTTGATAGGCCATTAGGAGACCGGGTACCACTAGGCCAGTGGACCCAGTGGTAATTACATAAGGAAGTTATGTCATTTAAAAATAATTTTAGCATGTTATGTAAGATTTGACTTGGTCCGTTTGGATTGAACTTATTGTTACTGAAACTGAAAACACTGTAACAAAATAATTTTTAAATGTGTAAATAGTACCGTGAGACTCATTTTTAATATTTTTTATTGCGTGAACAGTGATAAACAGTACCGCTACAGTACTGCTACAGTGCTTCTCTGTCAAATTTGAACCGCGTGCAACCCAAAAAAAAAAGAAAAAAAAAAAGAGAAAAACGTAGACGCCTATACGTAGACGCCTAATCCAAACCCTCACTTAGTGAGTGTTTGGGCTGGGCGTCCACGTCTCTCAGTCTGCGTTTTTATTTTTTTTATTTATTATTTTTTTTCCTACGCATAAACATTACAATCACATGGATATACTGTGCAGGAAACAATTTTTACTGTAGCAGTACTGTAGCGTCACTGTTTATGTATTTAAAAATATTAAAAATGAATCACACGGTACTATTTACGCATTTTAAAATTATTTTGCTGCAGTGTTTTCAATTTTCAATTTTAGCAATAATAAGTTCAATCCAAACGGACCTTTAACGGCAAAAAAATTCTTCATTTAAAAAGATTGAAGGGCAAAACGTAGGAAAGGAAAGCGAGAATGGTCTTTTACAACGTGAAATATTAGCAAGTAGGCACAGTGATCGAGCCTTTAAGAACATGAAATATTAGTCGTGTGCTCTGTCCACAAGGAAGCCTTACCCTTGAGGGTATTACTTGCACAAAATTCTTTTCTTTTTTTTTCTTTTTTTTTTTTTAAATCGATAGTTCTTGGCAGCCTTTAGTATTTAGTGCTAATCAAAAGTGCAAAGTGAAACCACTGAAGGAGATATTTCTACAAGGTATGAATAGATTAAAAAAAAAAAAAGAGTTTGCAATGGTTAAATTAACTTCAAAACATAATTTCATTGACACACAAGAGTTTCAATTCAGTGTGCTTTGAAAGAATCACACACTTAATCAGAACAAACTAAAAATTAACTCTAAGACAAATTTGAGATAAAATTAAGATCAACAAACAAAGAATCTATCAAACTATGCCATCTTATGGCGACAAAGTGGACAAAAATCATTCATCCGTAACCATGGAAGAATGCAGTTTTGATAAAAGATATGTGAGCATGGCAACTTAGCATGCCACCCCACACGAAACTCTTCCAAACACACTGCACACTCACTACCCAAAAGCAACGATGACCCTTCTTCAATATTCATCACTTTCAAGCCTACAATTAACCTTACATCATCAACAACATCCTCAGCAGATTCGTTGTAATAAACACCACTTCATCATCATCCCCATAGTCAATAAAAAGAACAGCACCATCATAATCATCATAAACATCCTCTTCTTCTTCTTCTTCCACAAAGATCATTGGTGGAGAACTACTTGGAGGAGCCAAGTTAAAATTGCTTTCATCGACTGAAAACAAAGACGTATTCTTCATTGAAAATATGAATAGAGGACAGAAATTCTAATACATATAAGCTTTTTGATATGAGGCTTTTGATCTCTCAAAAAAAGAAAATAGTTGCTATTTATATTATAGAGAACCTAATCCCATTTTGTAAAGCAAAACCCGTGTATACTATGATTGAGATGTGTGATGTGTCGGTTATTTTAAGATAGAGTTTACAACTAATCCCTAAATCTAATTAACTTGGAAGCTTTTGTATGATAATGTAATGACACGAGTTAAATAAACTAATAAACACAAGGTGCCCTACGTACGTTGGGGTGCATGGATGTACCTAGGAATCCAGCCCACGTGGGAATCTAAGTTCTTATTTAATGAATCCTATTTCAACAAGAAATAGGTGAACTTGGTGTACAAGACTTTTTTTTTTTTTTTTTGAAACTGAAACCGAAACCTTCATTTCATTCAACAATAAAATAGTATCAGGTATTAAAAAAAAAAAAAAAAAGGCTATTATCTATGGCGTTGGTTGTACAAGACTTCTATTCCTAATTGTATTTGGAGTGTCAGGACTCAGGCAGCAGAAGCTTTTATATAATGCTTGGTGCATGTGGTTTCATTGAAAGAGAGATTCTGAGAAATTGAAGAGTGAAACACAATTTTGAAGCCTACTGAAGGAAAAAAAAAATAGTGCTTTAGAGAGTTAAAGTATTCAGAATTGAAGATCTTATTACCGGGTTTTGTGGTGAGGTTGTACTTGTTCCTAAAGGTATTATTGTATTTTCCCAATTTATTGTAAACTCGGGTTTTTAATCTCTATTTTATTACAGTGGATTGATTGGATTTGCCCGTGGTTTTTACCTTTATGCTGGAGGGCTCTCCACATAATTTCTGGTGTTCTTTTTGGTTGATTTCTTATTGCTTTCTAGTTGATTTCTTATTGTTTTCATAGATTTCTATTTTCTCGGTTGCTTGGGCTATATTTAATTTAATTCACACATGGATGGTGATTTATCCCAACACTCTATATATACTACCACAACAGAGACCTATTATCATCGTTCAGTTTTACAACATTTTCACTAGCTCCTTTATTATTCATTGAGTTTTTAAATTCCACAACTTTTTTCAGTTAAGTTAAACTTTCAATTTTTTTTCTTTCTATTTATTTTATGGAGTTCGTTAACGTATTGAGTTATTAATTTTCTTGTAGGCCGTCAAAAAAAAAAAAAAAAATCTTGTACATAAATAATTGGTTATTTCTTTTCTTTCTTTATAGTTCACTGTTTTTATTGTATGTTTGCTAATAATAGATTTATGTTGTAATGTCAGTTGCGATCGTTATGGAGAGTGTGAATGTGAATGCACCATCTGTGACAATTGAAGAGAGAAAAAGAAAGACTCGAGAAGCTGTAACAGAAGCACAAAATAATGAAAGAGATCAGTATTTGAAGGACTTGGTGAATCAAAAATCTTATTTGGAGAAGGAAGTCGAGAGGGTTCGTGAACTGTGCTCTGTAGCTGATGAAAAGCAAAGAGAATTCGACTTGGAGAAGACATATTTGAGTGCTGAAAAGGCCAAACTTGACCAATATCGTAACCTTTTGTTACGCTTTTCTCTGGGGCGTGGCATATGATATTTTGGCTGTGTTTGTTTGCCGTAAAATATTTTCCGGAAAATAGATATTTTCCGGAAATGGTATTTTCGGGAAAGGAAAATATTTTCTCAGTGTTTGGCTGCATTATGAAAAATTTTCTAGAAAATATTTTCATGTGTTTGGTTGTATACTGAAAATGCTATTTTCCTACACTTTCTCACATTTTCTTTGCCATTTTCTCAATTCCCAAACAAATTTTATAATAGAAATTTCAACGTATAAACTTCAAAAAAAAAAAAATCACAACAACTCCATTCGATCAAATCCACATTCGGTCAAACTGAGAGAGCGAGGACGAGAGAGTGATCAAAAATGGATGGAAAGGGAGAGATCGGTCATGGGCGATGAGATCGGTCATGGGAAACGACAAGATCAAGCGGAGGCGAGATCGAGCGGCCAGATCGAGCGGCGCGGTGCTGCGATCAACGAGACCGATGCGATCTGGTGTGTGCGATCGTCGGACTGGAGCTCGGGGTTCGCAGGCGACGTCGAAGAGCGTGATGCGATCTCGGTGGGGTGCGATCGGTCTGGGTGCGATCGGTCTCGGTCTGGGTCGACGGTCGACGATCGAAGGTCTAGGTCTGGGTCGAAGATCGGTGGGTCGTGGGTCTTCGTGGGTCGTGGGTCGACATCGAGTAGCGGTGGGTCCTCGTGGGTCGACAGCGAGTGGCGGTGGATCGTGGGTCTTCGTGGGTCGACGGTGAGTGGCGGTGGGTCGCCGGAGTTGGGCTCTGGGTTCGTGGCTCTCTCTGCTTCCTCGCTCTCTCTCTCTCTCTCTTTCTCATTTTCCGGAAGTAAATTGAAGGTAAAATGAGAACGAAAATGATTTTCCGTAAACAGAGGGTATTTTTGAAGGTCAACGAAAATGATTTTCCGTTTGACCAAATTTTCCTTTACACCCAAACAGCCTATTTTACAAAAAATGCTTTCCTGAAATTGTTTTCACCCAAAATAAACGGATCCTTTGACCAACTACTTTTGACTATTGTCCATCATGGTTGATGTGGTAGAAAATAATGGCGTGCAGTAGTATTTATTTTTAGTTGCATTCAATATTTGTCATGATGTTCTTCACTCCAAGATGTAGATCATCATTTAATTTATATAAATAAGTTTTTATAGGTTCCTCCTAGATAACTTGAGATGATCATTATTCAATGTGGACGGAATAAGACTTTTGAATATTTATCATTTTTAATGCATTTTTAGAGCTCATATTTCTAAATTTCTAATATCTAATTTAGTATTTTTCTTTGTATTTTTTTTTTTTTTAACTCAAAACTAAAGAGTTTAGCCCAAATATTATAAATTTTTATACTTTTCAACCCAAAAATGAAGAAAAAAAAATGAATTTTTGAGCTAAACTTAAAAAGAAAACCTACAAAAAGAATCAGTTTAATTGGATCTAAGTAGACCTAATTGGACCGAATAAAAATTGCATAATTTTTAAGTAAAATAAATTATCTTCAAAAAGTTTTAGAAAAAAAATTATACATTATATTATAATAAAAAAAATTATTTATTCCCCTGCATCGCATGACTCTGCAACTAGTTATATAAAATAGAGAGAGAGAGAGAGAGAGAGAATTGATGTTTGTTTAACAAACTTTTCACTCACCCATAGTGAATACTTAATCTACAACTTTACAAGTTAATGTGTCAGTAAACAAACGTTTAAAACGTAATCTAAAGTGCTTTTACTTGTAGCTTTTATGAAGCGGGTGAAAAGGGCTTTCATGCAAGGAAGGGTTCGAATTTTGTTATATAGCTGATAGCACATTCATACAATTTTGAAATAGATAAAAATACAAAGTGCACAGAATAGAGAATACTTGAAATACTACAACCCTAAGGCTTGGCAACAATTGTCGTGTGACTACTATGATCAGTTCATACTCTGTTTCATAGTTACAAAGCATATATTTTTTGTAGCTAACAATATTAAAATTATTTTGTTGACGCCTTTTTTCTCATAAAGAATTTTTACTTGTCTCTCTTAGAAATAACTGGTGAACAAATTGGAGATGCATTTAAAGAATTTACAAGGGAGGACATTGCAGTAGTTTTGATTAGCCATTATGTAAGTTGATTCTTGTCATTTAGTTTCTCATTATCTTGTGCAACTATATATATGACAGAGCTGTTTGATTATTTACGTGTTGGATAGGGTATAAGTATAACAAAGTGTTCTGTAAACACTTTTAGTGTACACCATTTTCTGTTTATCTCTTATCGATATTCAATTTTATTTAAAAAAAAACATTGAAAAAAAAGGTTTGTTTAGATCCAAAACATAAACTTGTTTTTCGCTGTTTTCAAAATAGAAATTTTGTTTAGAATGGTTTGACTCAAAAACATTATTTAGAAATTCCCAACTTTGAATTGACCCTTAGCAATGCTAATTTCCACATGCACCACCAAAGACAAGCAAAAAAAACCCAGTGGCCAACAGAGCATGTTTTCATGGTATGCATATCATATATTCTAAACTTTAGGTCAATCTGATTTTATTTATTAATGAATCCAATATTTTCTAAAAAAAAAAAAGAAAAGAAAGAATCCAATCTCATTTGTAAATGACATGAATATCCTCAATATTTGGTCTACGTTATTTACTCAAATTGGTCAAGCCAGATAGCATATATTCAAGAAAACAGTAGTCCATAGAGTGCCATAATAAATTTTTCATAAAAGAAAGGGGAAACCATCAATGAATGTACCCCATTATTATGGTTAAAGAGGTTATGATCTTTCATCATGCTGTTTTTGAGTAAATGATTGTATGTGTAGCCAATGCTCCAAAAAAAGTAATTACAAACCAATTTAGCTAGAGCCAAGTATCTAATTCTAACATCTTTCTTCCTACAAGTTGACATAAAAACCATCATAATGGAACTACAATAACTGACAAATTATCCACGCTGCCTTTCTCAAACGCTGTATTTACTATGCATTCAGCTAACAAGGACGAGGGCAAGCATGAACTTGAATCATGTATCAGGTCACATACATCTTGCGGTGTCATGCTTTCAAAAATACCATCAGAAGAAACCACCAAAAATCTATCATTGACATCTAGAGTTTGCCAACCTGTCATTTCAGGCTCAGCTATAACACCAAATCTGACCAAAAAAGAATGAAAATACAAGCTCCATTATAATTGCAAGTATGTGTGCGCGCGTGTACATATATATATATATATATATATATATGTTAACATGAAATAGATGACAGAACTGACAGTGAACTCTAGACATGGTAAAAATCAGAACTTTTTTTACCTTGGGTAAAAACTAGGATTGTGTGTGTCTAAAAAGGGGAAAGTTGGGTGGGGGGGGGGGTGGGTGGCTGGTAATAAAAATATGACAAACTGAGAAAATAAGGGAAAATTTAGCTGTCATTCAAGTTAAGAAACCCACCTCTTTTGGTACACATCACCAATGGCTCGGGACATAGGAAGTTCAGCATTCACCCAAGGCTTACCCCAAAGAGTAACAACAATACCACCAGATGCTTCAACTCGAGCTCTTTCATCATCTCTACCTGGACTATGATTTTCTGTTAGTTCAGTAGCTGAAAGACTGGCTGTCAAGTTACCTGTCATTTTCATGTAAACGTACAGATATTCAATTATTAGGTTAAAATAAGGTAAAGTTTTTATACTCCTTTACTTAATATACAACTAATGCTTAGGAAAGTCCTATTTCAGGTAAAAACATTAAGACAGAGAAATTCTTTATCATTTTAGCACATATCTAATCGACACAACTAATTTCAACTCAACTCAACTAAACCTTAATTCCCATTCAATAGGATCAATTATCTTCTGGGTGCAACTGGTTTAAGAGCCAGTGATCAATATCACTACATTAAAAAAAAAAAAAAAAAAAGAGGAGATATCAAAGAACCAGAACCTTGACCAGACTGAATTTTCTTTGTGCATAAAAGGGCCTTTGAGTCACCAACATTGGCAATTAAAATCTTCCCATCAACAAGAAGAGCCACAGTGGCTGTGGATCCGGAGAAAATCCTCTTTTCAAAAGCCTCCTGAAAGCATATAGCAGAACATAGATAAATCTGTGAAGAAAACCAGTTAAAAGTACTAGAAGTGAACAGATTCTGCTTGCCTGAGAAAATTTGAAATCAATGTCACGAATAGTCCTCAACAATGCTTCTTTTAATATTTCCAAATGTGTTATTTCATCCTCAGTTACAGGTACTCCCTCGTACTGTTCCATTAGCTCGGATGTATTGAATAAAGCATGCATGTAAAAGTAATCCAGCAAAAGTTTTGAAGCCATTTCACTAGCTTCCTCACCAATATGACCATCAAATACTGCCATAACACCAACTGTACCCTCCCCAAGCCCATTTTTGCCTGCATCCAAGTCAAGCTTCAAACAATAACTTGTCCACATCAATATAAACATCAAAAGTTTTCTGTCAGTTTGAGAAGTCATGCTCCTAAAGCAGTGTTTATTCAAGATTTGAAACCTTACTTTGAGTGTCCTGTTATTGGATTCATTATAAATTTATATTATTACATGCACACACTCTCTCTCTCTCTCTCTTTAATGTGTTACATCTGAAATTTATGAATGTGAACATACAATAAAAACAGTCGTAAAATAATAAGGGTAATTTTCAAGTGGGAGGAAAGAAAGAGAGAGTACCTAGATGTGGTATCTTCATATCAAGATCACATACAATACGATCCTCTTGGTACTCCCTATGTCCCTGAAATGTGGCAAACTGGCAGTTCACAGTCTTATTTTGAAGAGATCCAGTGGAGAGATCCCACTCAGAACGTTCAGAAAGGCCACCTTCCTCATTTGCCATCATACGCGTCATGTATACTCCATATGAAGATGGAATCAAAATAACAAAAATTGCTAACCAAAGTACTGAAATTTTAAACCCTTCCATTATGAATTGGATAATAGAATTTTACTCCTGAGAAAAAAGAAACCCCAAAAATCATACACAGAGAAGATTTCAAACTCTGAAAAAACAAACTAACAATGGGTAAGAAATTGCATAGAGACAAAAGCTTAGGACTCAATTTGTTCACTCCCTAGTAAAAGTTTCATAAACAGCAGTCATAGAAGTTCATTTCAGGCAGCATGTAATCATGATAACATGGCATCCAATGTTCTCAGTCTATCAGTTACAGATTCATGCAAAAAGTTGCTCAAAACTTTACATTTCTATAGATTCATATGATATTTCTATAGACATGATACAGTGATTAGTTTAAGAAATGCCAATTGTACTGCTTTTAAAAAAAAAAAAAAAGTATATACTTTAAGATGATCAGTCAATAAACACAATAAACATGATGAATGAAAAGTTAACTAATTTAGTAACCACTTTGAGCATACAAAAGAAGACCCAAAACCATTCCAAAAAAAAAAGCATTATGCCCTGTTTGGTTGCTAGGAAAGAAACCTCAAATTGTTTAGATTCGGACTTTTCATTATAGACTGATGGTTGTACCTGATCAATAGGGTTTGATTTGAATCTGAGAGAACGATTTGATTGGGACTATTGTAGTTGTAAAGAGAGTCACTGTAAATGACTCTGACTCGGACTCTCTCTCTCTCAGAGTAATCTTCCTCTATCTATATGACTAAATATAGTGCTCGGTTCCGTAGTTGGAGGCGATACTGTTACGTTGGTGAGCATTAGGATTGCCATGTCAGATTAGTCCAAGCAGCAAGCACTAGCCACATTGTCTGTTAATAATCGTTTGATTGTCTTAAACAAAAAAAATCGTTTGATTTAATTAATTAAAACTAAGTTTTTTTTTTTTTTTTTTAATATTAGCATTTGCCACGTCACCTATTAATAATCTTTTCATTTAACTAAAACCATACTACATAAGTTTCAATCAAGAAATTAAAAGTGGAGAACCTGCTTGTAGCTTAATTAGTTTGGGATTTAAACAGTCTATACAGCAAATTGATTAATGTTTTGACATGAGTATAAAAAAATAATTATTATGATAAGGATATTATAAGTTAAAAATCTATTGTATCTATCAAAAAACTAGTTCGCCCCACCTCCTGTACATTCATCGTACATCATTTTTAATGAATATAAGCAATCCTGTAATAGGATCCTCTCCATTAAATGGATCCATTACATAGTTCAGATTAAATTTTAGAAATTTAAATATGAATCTAGTGGTACATTAATTAAAATTTTAAATGATGTGGCATTTCTATATTGTCAACCAGGAATAAAGGATCCTATTTCATAGGCTAAGTATAACATTTCAGTCCATTTTGATCATTTCCTTTTGATTCAGTCCATTTAGTCCATTTCAATCCATGCTCTCCGACTTAGTCCAATTCGGTCATTTTAGTCCACTTTGGTTAGTTTTAGTCTACTTTAGTCCATTTGGTCCACTTAGGTCCATTTTAGTCCACTTCAGCCTATTCAATCTACTTAAGAATTAAATTTGAGTAGTTTCGACTTGCTAGATTGAGAAAAACATTTTTTTTTTTTTTTAACCTCCAATACTTCTATTATTTAAGTACACTTTTTTCAAAATGAAATAATCATACATAAATTTTTAAAAGAACCATGATACCAAACATGCCTTTGTTTGCAAGTGCATAATAAGAAAGTTTTCCATGAAAATGCCCAGAGATAGACAACCATACCTGACCTTTACGAAGCCTGTCTGACGGACACTTCAATGCATCTTCAAGAAGTGAAACAACAGTTGAAGAACAAGATGGATCTTGGCTAGAGTCAGCCAATGCATAGGCTTTCAGGAAGAAGGCCTCAAAGGACCTCTTGATTTTGATAGACTCTTCTGCTTTCTGGAGCCCTTCCTCACAATGACCAGTATCATATAAGATCCATCCCTCATAGACCAGCCGTTCATGTTCACTGGATGCATGTTGGCGAGCTAATTGTAAACTCCGCATGGCTGCCTCAGGACAGTTCAACCTGATCAAGTGAAGGTTTAAGGGTTCTAGTCACCCCAATGTAAAAAGAAATATTTTACAACCTAGAATATCACATAGGTGGAAGAGGAGAAATGGAGCCAAGTTCAGGATTTACAGGGCCTGAAGTAATTCCCACGGCATGAATAGATTCACACATATACTAAATTGCAAAGAAAAAAAAAGGTTTTAAAATACTAGATGAGATAGGAGAGTTTCCAGTCCTTTTAAATTCCAGGGGTCATTTTATTAGTGCCCAAACAGATCAGAAAGCTGAACATACCTCAAAAGAAGCAAAGACTGTCTGAAGTATAAAATCCCTTTTGCTGCATCAGATTCAAGCATCTGGTAGATAACGGACAGAGACCCAATATCATCAACTGAAGACCACCGCTCATACAATTGCATCCAACAATCTGCTGTAGTCCAATTATCTACATGCTCATGCACAAGAGTACGGAGCTGGGATGCTGCCACCCGTCCCTCAAACATCCTATAATCAGGGAAAGTGTGAGAATAGCCTGAACGTCACAAAGGGCTGACTGATAATTCTCAAGTGCCAGAAAGAAGCAAAACCGAAGCTCCAAGCATTCTAATGCAAGTTTAAACCCAAGAACCCGATTAATTTCTTTAAGCGCATCTGTAGCATTCTGTTTCCTCATTGATGAAGCAGCCCGATACATGTAGGGATAAGTAAGAGTTGGGTCTAACTCAGTTGCTTTCTCAAGGTCCTCCTTCCTCTTATCACCTTCACAGTATAATGATCTCTCCTGGTGCATCCAACCAAGTGGGGTAACAGTAGAAATTACAGAGCTGAGCTTCTCATAAGCCCAAAGTTTATGACCCTTGATGTAACCAACTCTAGCCAAACCTGCAACAGAATAAATATGGCCAGCGTTCAAAGCTGCCTCAAAAAGATGTTCAGCTTCATCATACTCTTTCCTCATCAGCCTCACACATCCCAATTGATGAAGCCCCAATAGTCTCTGCCGGTCTGTTTCAGCAAACTCAATCAGCTTTCTAGAAACAAGCTGTTTTACCAGACCTAGGATCAAGGTTCATGGCAACTTCACTTAATAAACAGTATAGGGAAAATGAGGCAGGCCCAACCATGATTGATCTTTGTTGTCTATTAGCATTAATAAATATTTCCACCACCCGATCATCATTCAAACAATCAGGTAGATCACGTAAAAAAATTTGCAAACATGCGGCTGCTAAAATTGGAGTATTCTCTTCAAGAGCATATTCCATGAGTTCCACTGCATCTTCTCTAGAGCAAACCAGAGATGTGAGTTTCCTATCACAAGCATCTTAAGCCTTTCACAACAAAACTTGTTTGCAAAAAATAATATTTCCAGCAAGAGATTTGGAGGGACTTCACTTAAACTGTCTGTCATACTAAATTCCTTAACTGCCCTCATACCTGATGGCGAGATATAGTTTTCAGACAAATCAATGTCCTCACAAAGTGATTCTGTGAAACACCCATTTAGCATAGCATTAAATGGGGCTGAAAGGCTAGAGATTTTCTGCCTATCACAAACTATTTTCTCATCTCCAATTCTAAAACTAACATTCCTCGAAACATGATTCCCATTCATTGAAACACACTCATGGGAATTAACATTTAAATTGAGGGGAAGCTGAGATGCTACATCAATAGGCCCAAACTCTTGTGCACATTTCACACAAGTGCCAAGCAAGTCAGCAATAAGATCTTCCCCTTGCTTCTCATACTTCAACCATGCCCCAAATACAAGCTTCTCATGAACAGTGCTAGCCTTCTGCCAAGCTGCGCGGAGGCTTCTCCGCATCAATTTGACCTCTCCAAGGCCTCTAAACACCTGAAATTGTAATAAACAGAGGTTTGACCTCTCTTGCGGAGGACATGATTCGAGTTCTTCATGAATTTGAGCTAAAACTTCTACATAATCAACAGGTTTAAAGAATGGGAGTATCTGTGGCTCAGGGACCTTGATAAAAGATTCTCTACACCAATTTAAACCCCCAAAGAAACAACAAGACAACACCAAAACTACTTTAATTCACTGAATTGGAAAATAAATTAAGCTGCTGTAACTGAATAATTTGAGAACAAAAAACTTACATGGATGAAGAAGAAGAAGAAGAAGGATGCAATGAAAGTTTGGAAAGTTTCCCTCTTTCAACTTGGAGCCAAGACTGTGGATTGAGAGCATTGAGCTGTGTTTCTTTACAAGACTCAGAGGGAAAGAAAGTCCTCATGGGGCATAAGAGATGAAACAAGTCCCAGATCTCCACAACAGCAAGATGGGGTTTTTCTCTCCAAAACAACTCAAACACAATGAAAGTATGGGGAAAAAAACAGCTCCTTTTAATCACAAATCACTACCCTTAGCTGAGACAAATTCTAACCCCACCCAGCAGACATCAAAGAAGAACCTAAAAGTTAAAATTTAAAAATACAAAGCTACAAATAAACAAAACAGTCACAATACTATGTGGGCTTCTTTCAAAGAGTAGATACACTCCAATTCAAAAAAGGAAAAAAAGATAACAGTGGGTTCCTTTTCGCTCACCAAAAGAACAAAAATCAATCTTTGTTTTTTAATTTAGCAATCACAATCATACAACAAAAATTATGCTGATTCTGTTATAAACAAATGACAGACCAGAACCCATTATTATTTTGCATCTAATTTACAATAGAATAAAATATCATTGGTCTCTTCAGCATATAAAATCATAAAAACCAGAAAAGACCAAACACCCACTAATGTTTACGTAAGATCTCTACCAGAAAAATGACCAAACCAACATTTAAGCCCACCCAAACCCCCCATAAAGAGCCAAACAAAGCAAAGCAAAGAGAGGGAGAGAGACCCACTTCACTTTGTGGCTTGAACTTGCAGACCCAGATCAGAAAATAGGAGCTGGGAGCTTCAGAGAGTAGGAGATCAGACAAGAGAATAGGAATCCAAATGAAAAATTCTAACTTTAAATTTGCTTCTGTCTTTTTTGTTTGGTAAAAGGGAAAGTTTTTTTTCTTTACTTTTTTGCCAACTTTCTTTCCGTTGGAGAGGTCAGAAAAGAAAAGATAATATAGTAGCAGACACTCTTTGTTGGAAGTAGAACTGTAGAACTGTAGAAGTGGGACAAACTAAATTACAAAAACTAGTCTAAAACCGAACCCAACAAATAAAATATAAATAGATTTCTCCAATGAATCCAAACGACGTCGCTTTAAAGATGGTAAGCTTTTTTTTTTTTTTTAGTCACTGTGACTTTTATGGGAAGCCAGGAAGGGTTTGTGTTGTTTTGTTTACGACAATAATTGTTGAACCAATATGGGGTCCTTCGAATTTAATGAAACCATTAAAATATGGGAAGTTGTAATTAAGAATGGCGGGAGAGAGACTTGAATGTTTTGCTCAGACCAGTGGCTTGGTTCTGCTTCTGCAGCAGTTTACTATGAGACAAAAAAGATTTAAAGATTAAAGAAAAAAGGGCCCCACCAATAGATATGGCCCACCTATTTTAAGAATTGAGAGAGATGAAAGGAGAGATAGAGTAAAAAGGAAAAAGTAATAGGAAAATACCAGTAAAATTTTGAAAATTCTAATGATATTTTCCCTTTTGTCCTTTTCATCCTCACCCTTTCACTCTGTCCAAACAGAAGATAAGAATTCTTAAGTTTTTATTTGAGAAAATTACAATTTACTTCTTTATAGTCTGACTCTAACACTATCACAAAAGCCCACATTTAATCCCTTAAGATTTAATTTAATTTAATTCAAATTTAAAGGAGTCAAACGTAATAATTAAAATAAAAACTTGTGAGACAAAATTGTGATTGGGTTAAAATGTTAAACAAAATTGATGTAATTTTTTTGGTCAAAACAATGGAAAATCTGTTAATTTAAACAAAACCTTAGCAATCTTATTTTAATCCAAAAGAGGCCCACTATAAAAATTGAAAATTTGTTGAATAAATTGTGATATGATAAAACTACAAGAAGTTATCACATGTCCACAATAACCGCCCAACGACTAGGATAGTCATCTCACAGCCAATTCGGTTAGGCAATAGCCAATCTAGGCCTCTTAGCAAGGATGATGATTAGTGATCCTATTGGAGAGAGGGCGAGAGAGATTATTATTAAAAAAAATTAAAAAGTTAGACAATGGCCAATCTAGGCCTCTTAGCAAGGATGATGATTAGTGATCCTATTGGAGAGAGAGAGAGAGAGAGAGAGAGAGAGATTATTATAAAAAAAATTAAAAAGTTAGACAATGGCCAATCTAGGCCTCTTAGCAAGGATGATGATTAGTGATCCTATTGGAGAGAGAGAGAGAGAGAGAGAGAGAGAGAGAGAGAGAGAGATTATTATTAAAAAAATTTAAAAAATCATTTTACTAAGCTACAGTGTTAGTTAGATTTGGACTTCCACTATAGTTATCAATTGTTTTGCTTGGCTACAAGATAGCCAAAATTGACCACTTTTTTGGGGGTTAGGTTGTCAAATTTTAGTTGAACTAGCTAAATGTTTAATGCTCAGGGTTTTTTTTTTTTTTTTTTTTTGG